>NW_010397224.1:41356-47910 GCF_000710305.1 Buceros rhinoceros silvestris
CAGCAGGAAGCGCTCATAAAATATACTAAATCTCACAATTTCAAATCTCATGAAGTTTTCTTTCTCCAGTTAAGGTTTACTTGCAGTTACTTGGAATTCCATATTTGTCTAACACGGAATGTTGCTCTGAGCAAGTCTCCGTCTCAGAAAGCATAGCTGAAATTTTGCCCTCTGATATTTGAAGGCCTTGAATATTTGGAACCGGAGGGTTCCCCCACTCTGGCCCTACTGCTGATGACCTGCAACGTGGCACTGATTATCCCTTATTAATCTGAGATTGTGATTACAGACATTCTGAAGATAATGAAGAGAAACCCAATACCAAACTTTGAGGAAATGTAATTAGAGAGGTTATCTCTCTATGCCGTGTTTACACCAAAGGGAACAAGAAGAGGTCTTTTAAAACATGATTCATAAATTTATAATGGAAATCTAGTCTACATAGCTCAAGTAAAGAAATGTCATCATAAATGTCAAGGATCCAGGGAATTTGGTATTACATCTAAAATAACACTGAAATTCAGTTAATAGACTTGAGTGCCCTTGAAAGCTTCCAGGAGGAGAACATGCCCAGCCCAGATAAGGTTTCTGAATTAAGGGGCTAATGGCACAGAAGATAACACTCTTTTCTGATCAATGTTAATCAAGAAAAGCTAGAAGCAGTTTAAAACGTACAAAGTCTAACAGCACTTGATAGCTTGTGCACCAAAATGAGGTGGTGTCAGTCTGTTTTAGTGCTGGTCATTTTGATGTTCTCAGTGTCAGAAAGACCAGTAGCTTGGGAGAGGGTAGGTCATGTTATCTTTTGGTAACAACATTGTGCATGTTGTGAATTAGGTAGAGCATGTGATACAATTAAACAAATGTTACCTGCCAATGATTATCCCACAGCTGTAAATATATTCATTTATCTTGGAATCTTGAGATAAATGGAGGCACTTCCTAGATGTTTAAAAAATAACAAACATCCTTGTCCTTCCCAAATTCTGGAATAACTGTAACAAATTCACTTTTGACTTGTCTTTTGCTATAACATAAGGGATAAAGACAATAAAAATCTCATTTAGATACATGATTTCACTTGGGTTTGGGGGTATATTTTCCCCGCACCCTTACAGAAATTCCTTACAGTGAAATACTAGTTCCTGTAGAGAAAAGACTGAAAGCCTCAGAGCCTATGGCAATTAGGGCATCTGTTAACAATTCCAGAAAGTCCAATTTCCTTTTAAATATATATATTTATACAGAATATATTTATGCAGAATAATACTGCTAAATATTTTGTGTCATCTGAAAAATGTAACCTGACACTGCATATGTGACTTAATAGAGTAAGTGACATTTGAAGATTAGAACAGCTTCAGATGATGTAGACTTGAGTGTCTTTTTCCCTCCCTGGTTATATTCTCTGCTACTTACATTCATAGGAAAAAATAAGTCAAAAAGGGGAAAAGGGCATTGCAGATCATCTAGTTCAAACTCGTCTAGCTTCAAAGTTAAATTAGGATGCTCAAGGCCATAGCTGCATTTCTTTGATGTTTCTATGTACTAAATAAAAGCCTTTCAGTTTATTGTGAACTTTGCAAAAACCTGTTTGCTCTTTTAAAAGTATGAAGAAGCCATGTTGGCTTCCTAAGATTATATTTCTCTCTAATTGATTTCACAGCCCACTAAATAAGCAAAAGAATTACTGATTTATGAAGACAGAACCATACTGTTACAACAAAAACCAGAACCATCTCTTGATATCAGCATTCTAAAATAAATAACAGACCACATAAATAAGTCACATAACAACTTTTGTAAGAAGTATAGTTCACCAAGTTGGACCGAATTCGGCTAACTCGGTCTAAAGTTCAATAGGAACATATCTTATTTCTTTAATCGCAGATAAAAATCATAATTTTAAGTTGATTAAAATTGGGAGACAGCTGTGTCACTGCAGATCTGAAAATAGTCGAATGTTCTTCAACCAAAGAATGAGCTAGAAAACAGATTACAAGGAATGTAGGGCCGAAGTCTTCCTCTCCACAAACGGAGGCCTTTTATTCCTCTGAAGTGATTTTCACACAGTTGTTTGTGCAGAATAACCTGCAGGATGATAATTTTTGCCTCAAATACAATCTCTAGATCAGCTTCAACCACACAGCGGACTTTCTATCTTTGTGTCTGGCATCCAAAAAGAATTCGTTTTCATGCCATCACGCTTTCCTGAAAACAGTTCGGATTGTATACTAATATAGCTCCTTAGATGTTTGCTCCCACTTCCTGGAACCTATGCTAAATCTGATCTGCTACCCATTTCTGGGGAAAAAAAAAAAAAAGTTTCTCTGATCACGTTTAACCTTTGAAATTTTAAATGCCTCTTCAAACTTGTATGATTACTGCGTGGTGAAAAGATCAGTAGAATTTTAAGTGTTGCCTTGCAGGACTCATCTGGATGGCTGTACCACTCCCTGCTTGCATTTTCTTCCACATAATTAACAGAAAATAGGGGGACAGCTCCACTCACTCCCACAGAACTCTGTGAGAAAGTATTTTAAATCGGTAGCCAGTCATCTACATTTCAAAGTATTTTAAACCGTAATCTGGTTTTAGATTTGATTTTCTGTCCTCAGAAACCTACAGAGAGAACCTTCTATTTACTTAGCCTGAGAATGCAAGTATCTTACAAGGTATTCAAAGTTGTATCGTTGCATAAACAATACCTAATTTTGCTCTTTCTGGAATAAAAAAAGAGATATTTTTCCTTGCATTAATACTTGATTAACTTGCAAGTTAAATGAAACAGGAAAGAATAAACTAAGACATCAAAGAAACATTTTTCTTTGAGAAGACTTAATACTAGGTTATAACAGTATTTGATACCTGAAAGAAAGATGATATTCTCATGCAAAGATGGCACAAGATCTTTCTTCTAAAAAGTCATCTTATGACTATGGGAACCATAGATGTAATTTTTAATATTACAACTTAACTGGAAGAGTTAATGGAGTGTGTGTCACCTGAATTTGTTTTCCCAGAAGCTGGATTTATACTACTATATGTCTAGTGATACGAATGCGGTCATTCTAGAGAGAGTGTCCAGAACCTCCTCTCAGTAACAGCTCCTTTAACGGGGAACACTGGCACCAGCATGTTCTTATACTGTTTTTAAAGCTGATGGGAAATCTCAAATTCTGTCACTGCAGAAATTAAGCACCTAGGCTGATGTTTAACATAAACTATGCTATGTTTCAGGGTGTTCGGCACCCAGTACTTGCCATGAGATTGATATAATACTTGTCAACGCAAAATGACACATGAAAGAAGGATCTGTTCGTCACTGATCTTTTTAAAAATTAGTGGTTCTTCTGCAGGTGAGGACTGCTCATTAAAACCTTCTTTGGCTCTTCCCCTTCAGTTTCTGAGATCAGAGTGGCTAAAACATAAGTTCGTGCTCTACGTCTTCAGAAAATAGCATGCATCTTCCTTCAAAGCTTGTTGAGACTTGCTGAGACTTGTTGATGACAGATAGAAATAAGCATTGGATAATGCACAGGACAGAGCAATTTTCAGTGCATAAGTGTCCTGATACGGTGTTATCCACAGGGAGAGTCACAACATCTAGATTATGTTTCTGATCCAAACTACCATTGCAATGGGTCATTTTCTGCGCTGACTATCTGAAAGCCTCCTTTGCTTTATATTAACTTGCTAATACAGCTGCTCACTCCAGGACTGTTACATGTGGTAACCACCATCTAAAAGGGTGGTAGCTTTAAGAGAGGAGTTGATCTGCTGCAGGGCTTCAGCTGGTCATATGAAGACCAACTACCACACTCCAATGGAATAACTTTGAATCAAGTCTACTTCAGACTCCTGAAGGACTTTTCTGCTTCCTGTACTTCCTTTCAGAGGTACAGTGAGGGTTTAGAAAGTCAGAAACAGAACAAGGAATTCTAATTACTAACCTTCTCTTTTTTCCTGTGACTGCAGCTTTTTTTTTTGTTTAATGGATTTGAGCAGCAGAAGGGCCATATTTTACAGGAGCTATCTTTCCTTAAACCTTTCATGACTTTAACTTTTTTTTTTGTGGTTCTTGTTTGCAAAAGTTGCTAATCACCACAAGCTTTTCATCTACTAAACAAATTAAATTTGTTCTGCTTTCATAACAGTACATTATCAACATCACACCATGTCTCTGGCGTTTGCTGTTTTGAAAATTAGTTTAGAAATACCTGTGGTGTTATTTAGTGAAATCGTTGTCAATAAAAGAGTTAGCAGTGATGACATTTAGGTATTTATAAATCCCACTATACAAGATGAGAGTATAGTCAAAAGAAACCCGTGTATTAAACACAATGTGCAGCTGATCAGTTATGTGCTAAGAAGTCCCATTATTTCATCGTGTATCTTCTGTTAGTAGGTTTTTGTGCTGCAAATCTATGACTGGCTGCCAAAACATTTCATTTGCTTAACGAACCATGATAGAAGGTAGATGAGCTGCGTGTATTGGTAATCATTTAAGCAGTTTGCAGAGAGACATGATCCTGAATCACCACCTTGGTACGTGACTTCTCCTTATCACTTTTGATCATTCCGAAAGCTCTTGAAAAATGCAGCGCTCTTGTTAACAGCCTGGTTACTTTCAGCATGTAGGACATCAGTTAGGTCTCCGCTTCTGTTGAGAAAGGGTGGGATGACCATGGGGCTTCATGGTAACTTTGCCTAGAATGTTTTATTTCCTGCTGAGGGCTGTACTTGGAAACAGATCAACTCTGTGAGGCCTAAAGACGAAGCTCTCTGGCCCTCCACGGATGCGATGAATAGTCTGCCCTATCAAAACATTAAGCATAGCCTACGTTATTCTTCCCAAGGATGTGAAAGTTTAGGGTTGAGCAGGAGCAGGGGACAGGAACCCAACCAAATCACAGTCAGAGCTCCATTAATAACCCCCAAGGAAGACTCAATAGGAAAATTCCCAATATTGAACAGAGATGCCAGGGCATCTACATACCTGTATACACCGAGATTTAGCTGATACTTTACCATCTTTATGGCGGTGCAAACAGTAGTCTTCTGTCTTGTAAAAGGGTGTAGCTTGTCGATGCACCTTGTTCGGATTTGAAAGATAGATGCTGTTGCAGTCTGCTTTCTTTGGTCTTACTAAATTCTCAGGTATTGCATTTACTTCATAAAAAGTGTATATAGACAACATTAAAGTACCACGGAGGGGGTTTTGCTGTTGATTGTATTTCTAGCTAATATAACAGGAGTCATTTAAAGTCTGCATTTGAATTTTCTAGATTCTTTGTACAGACATCTGTTTTCAGCTCCTTACAACTTTGTTAAAGTTTAATTAACTTAAGCACATTTTCAAGAAGAGATTTTGGCATATGCAGAAAATTTCAAGGAATAGTTCAGATGCTAAAAAAATGTCATTTCTGCAGGAAAAAATATTCTAATATCCGTGTTGGAAAAAAACTAGTTCAATTTTACATTGAAAAGCTTTTATTTATTTTTAAATTTAAAATTAAATAGCACTTTTATGACAGTAACGTGATTTACCCAGCTTCAGTCACATCTAAAAGGTGTAAAAATTATTTTTTGCTCACACACAGATTTTTTATATCTTAGCTAAACAACAAGAAAATACAATTTTTTAACTGTAGAAGACACACATTATAATTCTTTCTCTTCCTGACTTTTACTTCTAGTTGTTCCTCTAAGCTGCTATTGACCATGTTTGGAGATAAAAGAAATTAAAAGTGTTGGGAAGAGTCTCTGTCTTCATTTATCGTTTCATCTGCTGTTGGTAGCTAGTGAGCAAAGAGAATAAGAGAAAGGATGTGATGGGAAAGGTGAGAAAGGAGCGATGGACAGATTTGGAGGGAACAAGAGGACAAGATGCCAGAACAAGAGCTGAGAAGTGAGGGGAAGTGATGGAGCGCAAAATAAACCTGGATGGGGCTGAGAGCTGGCAAAACTAAAAGACAAGAAGATGGAGAGCATGGGCTGGGATTGCAGGAGGATGTCAGTAAGCGTGCTGTGTAGGGCAGAAGCTAGAGACAGAACAGGGAGAAAGGGCAACATGAGAAGCTATGGGATAGGTTGAAGGATTGCTGATGACAGCAGAAAATGCATTAGCGAGACTGCTGGTACCTACACTTTGCTGCTGCTATCTCATATTTGTGAAGTTGGTTGATGAGATTTATGTGCCTCTCTGTTTTATGGAAGAGTCTCTGAAAAAGTAAAGGCCTGCTGCTGCAGCTAGTTATTATTTTAACTTGACTGAGTTCCTCGCTGTAGAATCAAAAGTTTCAAAGGTTGGTGACTATATACAATCGGTTTACTTTTCTTTTTTCTTGTAAACATTAGGGAACCACTCTGGAATGAAATAAGTCAAGAGCTAGGCAATACTGAAGACACATTAATTTAGTAAATTTGGTTTTGAAAATCAAAAATTGCTTTAAAGAGATGGCCTATGAATTTAGTTTGATTTGCTCAACCCTCTGTAAAATAATTTTGTTACGAAATATGATAACTTTTTTTTCTCTCTTTTATGGTTCAGC
>NW_010397224.1:47994-57768 GCF_000710305.1 Buceros rhinoceros silvestris
TTCAGCAGCCAGCACAAAATATTTTGGGACTGAATTCAGGCATGCAGTGAAAGAGGCTATTTTATGGCCTATGCTCAGTAGTGGTAGCAATATGCATTATGCAATATGTATTAGTAAGTGTATTTTATACAACTATATTTCATACAACTGAAGAAACAAAAGGTCTGGTCTCATGGTTAAACTTTGATTTTGTCTTTTCTTTTGGTGTAGGTGGTTGCTCAGTTTCATGTGAAACAAACCTTTTGAAGTTGGCCACTGCCCATTTTCTGGGTTTTCAACAGGAGATGACAACATGCATTTTGTGAAACTGTTAATGAAGTTAAGACCTTTAACAGACCTTAACGCAGCTGCATAGGAAATAATGTGCAGATGCCAAGTTCTCTGAAATATCAGGCCCTAGATGTTCCCAACTGAGTACTGCAAGTTCTTGGATACTGTATATTATTTTATTCTTATTTTATTTTTTCCTCAGTTTCATATTTACTAAGTCAGGAATTTACCTCACTGATATACTGTTAAGAGAAATATCTTAATGCTTGTAAGATGTTTGGTTCCTATAGAGACAGTTCAACAGAAATATGTGTGAAGAAATTAAAAATTCAATGTTCATCTCAAGGTTTAAATACTGTATTTCATTAGTTTGGAGATAGATACATATTATACTAGGGAAAAAGTAATGCTGAATGATGGAAGAAAAATAACTGGTGTGAAAAATAACATATCACGCTACAGCTCCAAATGATATCAACATACATGAATGTAAGAATTCTCACCACATCAGTTCTGACAAGTTAACTAAGGTCTGAATTTTGAACATTAGATTGTTTTTATTTTTTTTTTTTTACTGTTGTTCTTAGTATTACTGCAAAATACAGACTCCTACTTTGGCCATTCAGATTCACAGAGTCTGAGATTTCCATCGCCTGCAGTTCCTATGACAACTCACCCAGCTCACTGTTTCTGTCATTTTCTGATCTAGTCAGCAGGTCCCTATTCTTCCATTTCTGCTTTACCTGTTTCACAATAAAACCAGTTGACATGTACAGATAACAATCAGAGATTGCTCACTTAAACCTAGAGCTCATAACATCAGCTAGAAATACTAAATGATGTAGCTGCAACTGTTCATTCCAGTGCCGTGGATGAACGAGGGTATCGGTATCAAATCCTTCTCATAGAAAATAGGCTGCCTGGATCTCTTCTGACCAGTGGAGATGTGGATGCATTGACTCATCAGGTATCAGGCTATTTGTTGCTTCTATAAACCTGAAGCACTGATACTTGGTGGTGGGCAGATGATACTTCAGAGCTGAAATCTTGGCTGAGTTTACCATTGTCAATATGAGACATGAGGAGCAAAAACCCCTGTCATGAGAAAACAGTCATTAATTAAGGAACATTAGAACAATGTAATCTCTAATCAACAGAGAAATATATTATAAAAATTTTTTACATATCAATAGAGCCTCTGTAATTGATTGTTCCATGAAAGGGATAGAGATAGTTCAGCTTTTTACAGCAAACAAAGGGGTTTTTTCAATAAAAGTAGCTGTACTGCAGAGAACTGACATTATAACATCCTGGCACTCAGTTTTGAAATTTCAGTCTCTCTCTCACTTCCTGGCTTCGAAGTCTGTTTCTACCATGTAATAAGCTGTGTAACATAGTTAACAGATGACGGCATTCAGTTTTGCAATAGAAAACACCATGAGAAATGTAAGTGGTGCTACTTTGACTGTGCTGAATTGTTTTGAATACGGGCCAGAAGAAAGGAATATATCTCTCTGCTCAGAACTCTTCATACTTAGTGGTGAGGATCTTTTCTGTACAGTGTCTACGTGAAGCAACCATATCTCACTCCAGCCTTCCATATATTTATGTCCCCTAGACATGCCATTGATTTGCGAGTGAATACTATTTAGTGGATGCACAACTATTTGCACAGACGGGTTCTTGGTTTTAAGAGCTTCACGTTCTCCTTCCTTTTTCAGGAACAATGCAGGTTTTCCTCAAAAGCTAGCAGGACCAAAGGCCCGTTTCTAGCTTGGTCTCTTAAAGTAAAAACTTTGCTACAATGCTGTGTAATGAACACTATCTGATGAACGCTGAATGGATCTAATCCTGCAGGTCCAACCATGAAAGTCCTATTCAGTGACAGATCTTTTTTTGAATTCAGTAAGTTGCTTCAGGTCCACTCTTCTGCCAGAATCTAAATAAAAAAACCCAAACAAAAACAAACACCAAAGAAAAATATAAAAAACCTAGGACTTAGAGATCTATTACCATTACCCTTTTTCTTCCTTGTCTGCTCCTGCAATAAACATTACAGATTTGTTTTCCCAGCTAGCTCACAACGTAACTCTGGTGTCTCACAACTAGTTTTCACTTGATGCATCAAGATTTTGTCTTCATTTTTGCTACTGAATTCTGAGTTACCTGGTTTGAGGAGAAAATGAACACTGAGTAGGTACTTGTCAAGTCCCAAATGGCATAACTGTAACAGGTATTGCTCTCTGATTGACAAAAGATTAATTACAAGAGTGCAGGGAAATGGAAGTTAACTTATAGTCTGAGCGGTCTTTTCAGATGTTGTATTAGTGATGTAGTATCGTGTGCTTCCCGCCACCTAAAACGTATTATGGAAGTATCTCTATTTCTCACTGTTAAAAATACAGCAACAGTTATCACGTTATATCTTATCTAGACCAGAGACTGTCTGTAGTACTTTTTCATTTGTAGGCATTTACTTTCTCTGCTAGAGATTACCTCTATGCCTGATTACCTGTAAGATGCTGCTACACTATCTCCCGTTAAAAAAATCCGTGAGTGCTGCATTGAGAAAACGTCTTCATTGTTTCCTTGTAATTTATCTATCATACATTCCCCTGTGATCTGTTATTGTCTCATCCTGGGTTATTAATAGGCTGTACCACTTTTGCCTTAGTAATAGAATAATAGGCTGCAAATATGTGCCGTCATTATGTCAGTTTTTGAGAATGAAAAAATGCCATTTGAAACTGTTTGGCTTTACTAAATGAAAAAGAGCCACAACTAAGTTTTGATTAACTTTTTTTCTATGTTCTGTGTTAATTTCTAAGTTGTTACTAGCAGAATAATGACTTTATTTGGATATATCAGGGTAATTATCCCCTGCTTTGGCATATGCAGTTTCCCATTCTCTTAACTGAGCAGTATGTAAAGGTATTTAATGTGTGCTAGAGAGTGCATCATAAAAGAGCCATTACATGTTCTAACATCTGTTGATATCTAAAAAGCTCATTATTTTACAGCCTTCAGGGCAGTTCCATTTCACTCCTTCTAATATAGCCTAGAAGCTTAAATATTCCTTCGACACTTGAGATGGCAAACTCGATGTACTGCAAACAAAGCAACCTCCGCTCCCTTTAGACACAGGTGCAGCTGATTTTACAACCTGTGTTGGTTTCCCCTTTTATGGTGTCTTTGCTTTAGAAGTACCAGTTCTAGTCTTGGATTAGTCTTTGCACCCATGTTGCTTTAGGGTAGCCATTTCCGGAATGCACCAACCAACATGTGCTCCCCAGGGAACACACCCAAACGGCGCTTAACAGTTCTGTTACTGTTTCAGTTTTAACACAAAATAATGTAATTAAGTGGTTAATACATGAGTTATACGGAGTGGAATTGCCATCTGCAATGTTTATGAACCAGCCACAGTCCTTTCTATCCTCTTCCACGTGTGGTTCTGATATAATCTGATATAATGCTGGCACCTCTAATGTTCCTGACTTGCTTTGTTCCTTGTGCTCACGAAGCCATGATGTGATTTTGGTTGTGTCTCATTCTTCAAAACCAAATTAGATGAGCCGCTGCTGCATGACTGGATCCTTCTTTCTCGTAGATGTAGTAATCTAGAATTTCAGAATATGGAAATTAATTCCACAGATACAAGCCAACGTGTCTGCAGGGAGGATTTAAAATAAGATCACATTAGTTCATGTAATTGTTATGACCATCAGTAGATCTGGATAACTAGATTAAGAGAGATACGTTTGAGGTTTTTCTACGTGAGTTACTCAACGGCGTACCCAGTCACTGTAGAGTCTTGCAGTTCCTGTGTCCCAGTACCTGGAGTGTAGCTTGGGACAAATAAGTCACCCATAGGCATGTTTGAGGCTTTCCCACACACAGTTTGTGGCTCATGGATTGACGATAACAAACATAAGTGTCTGGGCCCCCAAATGGGGATTTGTGCTATTATAGTGGGGAAAAAAAAATTTTTTTTAAAAAGGAAAAAAAAAAAAGAAAGCTGCATGACAAGGCATCAGTATGCTTGTAGATATTTATGCCATTATACTTCCTTATAAGAACTTGCATTTTTCCCCTTGAACAGCACAACAATTATGACATTTCTTAAAGTGAAAAAAGGGTATTAATATGATAGAACATTTACTCTACTTTAAAATAAATCTCTGGTTTAATAGTTCCAGATGCTTTACTGTTCTGTACACTTGGTTTCACAAACACATCATTCACCATAATCTTCCTGTCTTCTATTCTTGTGGCACCAGGTTTGGTCAACAAATCCCTACTCTTTCCTTGGATTCTCTAATAAGTGCATCCATGAGAAAGATGATAAAGAAGGACCGAGTAACATTACTGATGTGAGAGCATAGGAAATTTAGATGGAATTCAACATTTGTCTAGTAAATTGTTTTCATTAAAACACTTGCACGAATGTATATGCCATCGAATATACTAAAGACCAAAAGATACATACATTCACAAATAATATTGCAAATAATCATCAAATAAAAAATAAATATGCATCTCTAAAAGTAAGTATACAGAAACTAGATGGTTTACAAGGCAAAACCGGAAAGATACTCTTATGATCAGAATTTCAATATTGAAACAAAGCACGAGGAAGAAAGGCCTGTACTCTCTTTAACTGGAAAACTCACAATACAGCTGCAAAGAATCATTATAAGTGACAATAAAATTGCTCTATATCAGAAAATGGAGAGAGGTATATAATGGAATTGTTGAATATAAGGAAGGAATGCTTTTCATGGTATTTCCTTAACAGTAAATTCTTTGCAGAGGTGTTTTGAATGATGAAGTTTCTGAAAACAAATGGATTCAGTTTTTATTTATGATCTTTTTAAAAAAAAAAAATTGTAATTTACACATTTATATTTTCCTTTATTAATAAGCAGACCCAGGATGTAGAAATACGAGCTTTCAAAATACATGCAATGTAGTTTAGAGGAAATTTTTCCACGCCTTAGTGTGTTTATGAACCGCTTACTCCAGTATTGTGTAGTTGCTGTTCGAGTTGTACGTTTGGTCACTTAAGGCATTGTACCTCTTTCTTGCCTGGATGAGTCAATATCTTCAAATATGACGATAAAAAATGGTGTTTGTATGATTCATAATTTCTGAAACCTGAAACTTTGTTGACCTACTAACATTTTCTAAAATGCCAAGAAATCACCCAGAAAGAATCATTGCCACTACAGGGAAAAGGGATTTTCTGAAACATAAGAAAAAAAACTTCACATGCTTCAGAAAGAATATACTGTCAAAAAACAGAAAACATAATCTCCATAATAACTTACAACATGTTATTTGACTTTTGCTGTTGCACTGATTTGTTATTGTTCTCTGATTATAACATGTAGATATTTTTTTACTTTTAGAATATCAGTCTGCCGCAGGGAATTCTGGAGTTCACTGTACGTGGTGGCAGATGAAGTTAATAGCAATTGCAGCAGACAGCGTAGTGTCAAATGTGTTCCTGTGATAAGATAAACTTTTAACCACAGAGTTCCCTTTCCATAGATCAGCTCCCTGAGCCTCTTCTCATATGACAGATGCTCCCATCTGCTAAACACTGAGAAGCGAGCTAGGAGCAAATCTAAACAAAGTTCATGTCCACAACAGATAGGAGAGAAGCAAGATATTATTTCTGTGCATTAAGCTCTGAGCATCCATTTTGAGAACTGAAATAGTAGAAAATGCTGTTCTGGTAGCGACTGCTGAAAACATGGTCAGCACTTACGTGATATGAAGGGTATGAATAATGAGAACTAACTCATTGCAAAATAAATTAGATTAGTGCTACATATCTCAAAAATAGAAATTCCATTAATGCTGTGATGTGGTTAAAGGAAATGAGTTAGTACTTAATCCTCTTAATTTTTGTTATCTGCGTGAGTGTAAATTCAATATTGTATCTTGTGCATGGACTGATTTTTTTTTTTTTGTAGTTTGTTGATGCTACTTAGCAATGTTTTCAAAGAACAGAGAAAGTTCAAATTGAAAGAACGGATTTTCCTCGTAAATCCAGATAATATTATCATTAGAGAGGGATTATTTACTCTTTTATCAACAGTTTGAGGCAGGATAACTGTTCGTAGATTATCTATGCAAAACTGTATTCAGAAAGATCTGCAGTAAAGGAAATTCCACAAAAAACTTCTCTATTATTTATTCTTATCTTAATAATAGGGAAGTTGTTATAAAATCTGGTGAAATCTTTACTGTAAAATTACTTTTTGTGAAATTCCTTTAGTCCTACTGGATGTATCAGTGGAGATCTCAAACAGGATTAACAACATTTTCTATCAACTATTCTCTTTTTTTTTTACTTCCCTGTGAAGCCATATTTCCCTCATTTTTTCTAGGCAAGTTATGAAATAACCATCAAAACAATACAGAAGAATCTGCTAAATCCCATACACTTTGTTCCCCAAAGCTCTTACATTTCGCTGATCATTTAAACTTTTCTCAATTCCTCTAGACCTTCCTTTCAGTACGTGACCCAGACGTGGTGTAGTTCTTGTGCTAGAGTTATAATTAGCTGGTGCAGAGCAGGGTATAACTGTGACTTTCCCGTGTCTGTTATTTATTACACCAGCAGATTCTTTCCTGCTATGTGGCTACCGCCGTATTGGTACTTTGGTTTTCACCTCCTAAATACAGCATGCTTCTTTGAAGATCGCTATGTAGCGTATCCAGACCATGTTGAATTCTGATGCTGTCCCAGTTTGGTCCACTGACATTTTATTGCATTACCTAAGTTATTAATGAGGCACTAAACAGAACTGTTCCAAGGCAGATTGTATACAAAAGTTCTTAGTCTAAGGCATCGAAAGTCTGTTGAGGTTCTTCCATCAAGTAAGAAAATTGGTTAATACTTCAGAAAGAAGTTCCAAGTGTTTTTTCTTACGTCTTGTTTATATCAAAGAACCAGAGCCTTATTCTGAAGTCAGTCTTGGTCTTTTCTGATTTATGATAAAAGTAAAACATAAGATTGAAAGTTTTGATCTCAGATGGACTTAATCTTAACACATATCATCAATGCAACCACAAAGTATAAATTCAAAGGCGTGGCAGTTGTTCATTACAATGGACGTTGTACTTACCTGTGAACAGCGTTGGAACAAATATGGAAATAGAAGTTCTATTTTTGCTCAGTGTGTGCAGAAATCAGTATGTCAGAGGCTGAATATGGATGCATTGTCTGTTTCCTCCACTGAAATGGGTGACTAAGAAGCGTGCTTCTATCTCACTGGATGCAGAACATAATTTTCCATCTGAACAGCTTGGGAAAGAGCTTGCTTACATCAACATCATATTTATAGTAAAATGCCTGGTGCAGGATTGTATCTGACCTCATGGCCTTCTAGGACTTATTTTTCTTTCCACTTTGAGTTAAAGTGGTCTCCACTTTAAACAGATTACTTTGATTTCATTTTGCCCTTAATGAGATTTAATGTCATCCCCTAAAGCAGATGATGATGAGCAGTGGGAATAAAACACCAAATGAATTTATTGCTTTCTTAGACATTTCGAACATAAACCACCAAAGGTGTTAATGTGTTTGGAAAATGTCAACAGATATTTTCCAAACACCTCTAACAGATTTCACCACTGACAAAGCGCAGTAACACCCGTTTCATTTTTTTATCACAAATATTCAATCTCTCCCAGTAATGTTGTATTCTCCAATGTCAGAGCTGTTTTTAACTCTTTCAAGTACTCCAGAGATCCTCCTATGTCATAGTGGATATTTACCCATCCAACAGGAATTAAACCCTCTTTAGTATTTGTACATTTGTGTTACAAATTGTGCTAACAATGGAATAAGATAAAACCAACCAGGTTGCACAAAATCGATTTATATATGCACACAGAAAAGTTCTGCATGTAAAATTTGACAACTATTGTGAATAACAGACTCATCTTCTTATTGAAATGAAGAAAATCTGTCCTGCTTTGTTCTGTACTGCCTCCTATGAAATCCTCTACAAAATTTAGACATGTACTTCCACCCTCCTCTGTGCATTTTATTTCCCTTTCATATCTCGAATTACCAAAGGATTTTTAGAGCTGAAGTGGGTGATAGACAGACAGACAGTTGTAAAACTCTGACTCTAAACACTTTGCAGTAACAAACTTCTGTTATACTGCAGCAAGCACAGATCAATTTAGCCACCACCATCTCTTAGAGAATTAACATTGTAAAGTCACAAACCAGAAATCTCAGATAAGAGAGGTATAAACAGAGTTATTTTTTGTCAGTAACCAGGGGCTGAAGCAGGTACACTGACCAGCAGAACAGAATTATAGCTGCAAAAGAAAATGCGTGTTTTTGTCAGTGACACGAGTAGATATTTCACATTACCAGCTGCTGGTAATGAGGTGTCTGCTTGTTTGTCCAAGGAGGTAAATGCTTCAAGGTGATAAACACAAGGGTATCAAGTATAGAGATTCTGTGTCTAAGATTAGGCATTAATTTCTCCCAAGAAACAGGGAGATTATGTTGGCATACTTCATAGACTGGTGACTATTTTCATAATTTCCAATTATTTAGTATTATGCCACCATTTTGACAAATGGCAAATAAAATAAGACTAAAATCAAAAGTACCTATTAACTTGGGCTAATTTAGATAAACTGAAGTTGTTTTTCAAAATTAAAAATTTGGAGCATTTTTCTTCTCAGAGCATGAGTGTTCGTGAATATGGCTGCTCATGGCTTGGATGCGTGTACTCTCCACTGGATAAAAAACTGGCTGGATGGCCGGGCCCAGAGAGTGGCGGTGAGTGGAGCCAAATTCGGTTGGTGGCCGGTCACAAGTGGTGTCCCCCAGGGCTCAGTGTTGGAGTCTGTTCTCTTTAACATCATTATCAATGATCTGGACAAGGGATCGAGTGCACCCTCAGTAAGTTTGCAGATGATACCAAGTTAAGCAGGACTGTTGCTCTGCTTAAGATCTGGAGGCTCTACAGGTGGTCTGGACAGCCTGGATTGATGGACCAAAACCAGTTACATGAGATTCAACAAGGCCGAGTGCTGAGTCCTGAACTTGGGTCACAATGACTCCCGGCAACGCTACAGGCTTGGGGAGGAGTGGCTGGAAACTGCCCAGGGGAAAAGGACCCCGGGGGGTGTTGTTTGACAGCTGGCTGAATATGAGCCAGCAGTGTGCCCAGGTGGCCAAGAAGGACAATGGCATCCTGGCTTGTATCAGCAATAGAGTGGCCAGCAGGAGCAGGGAAGTGATCGTCCCCCTGTACTCGGCACTGGTGAGGCCGCACCTTGAGTACTGTTTTGGAGTCCTCACTACAGGAAGGAAGCTGGTGAAGGATTTGGAGAACAAGTCCAATGAAGAATGGCTGAGGGAACTGAGGTTGGCTTAGCCTGGAGAAAAGGAGGTTCAGGGGAGACCTTATTGCTCTCTACAACTACCTGAAAGGAGGTTGTAGAGAGGCGAGGGGTTGGTGT
>NW_010397224.1:58269-59076 GCF_000710305.1 Buceros rhinoceros silvestris
AGCATTGGAACAGGCTGCCCAGGGAGATGGTGGAGTCACCATCCCTGGAAGTGTTTAAAAGACGTGTAGATGTGGCACTGAGTGACATGGTTTAGTGGTGGCCTGACAGCGCTTGGTGAATGGCTGGACTTGATGATCTTAAAGGTATCTTCCAACCAAAACGATTCTGTGATTCTGTAACATTTTAGGGGCTCAGGTTCAGAATTCTCAGCATACAGAACTACAAAATTTCCAGGCATCCAGGGAAAGTTTAATTTTAGGTGAGTTTAATTTTAGCCACCCTGTAGCTCAGTGGCAGATTTAGAGAAAAACGTGCAATTTCCCAGAGCAGCACTTAATTTATTAATGTGTAAGACAATGTGCTTCTTGTCATGTAATCTCTGCTTCGTTCTATACACGCTTGCCTCCTTTGGTGACAAATTATGCCACCCCAAAGCACAGTCCAATCTGTGAGTTGAATGAAGCATCAATCATGGCTTCTGGAAAATTAGTATGTGAGCACATGAAAGCTGGAGGAGTATCAGATAGAGTACACTTAATTTTGATTGCGTAGGAACTGCATTGGGCATACATTTCTAATTCTCAATTCATTTAAACAAAGGCTTTTTAAAAATTTCCTCTGAAACACTGTGGCTGGAATGAAGGAACAAGCTTATTCTTTGTCTTTGGTTCTTATGTACCGGAGCTTTCAAATTCACATCTTTTCACACTCTCCTTGGCACACGTTCAGCCAAACACTATTTCTTTCATGAAAATATTTAAAAATTTTCTTGCCATTTCGCGCCCCCCCCCCCCCCCCCCCTCCCC
>NW_010397224.1:59156-64484 GCF_000710305.1 Buceros rhinoceros silvestris
GCCTCGTTTCATTATGGGGTAATTCCACTGCCAGGCAATACTTTAAATCGGCTCGATTAGCAAAGCAATAGATTTTAACACACCGCTCCAAACTAATTGTATAGTCACAAAGGATAAGTCACACCAAACCAAGGGGCCTAGAAGGCTGCTGATGTACTAACCTTCTGCTCTTTTCACTGATTTCCTGGAGCACGTCTAAAATCATAGTAGCAGCGCAAGAGGTGCTGTTGAGAACCATCAGTGATGCAATTAAATAGAAGGAATCACATTAATTGATTAAACATTAGTTTTTACTTGCCTAGTATCTCAAGATAATGTTAGACTAGATCAACCTGACACTGTTAAGTACATATAAAAGATAAAATAAATTCTTATTTTTACTCCTATTTTTGGATGGGGCAGTGTTTTGTCATACAATAATCAAATCTGATTTCAAAGAATATTGATTAATCTGCAATCTCTCAGTAGAAACAAAGGAATTTGGATGACCAATTTAATTTTTTTTCCTCTCATGACTTGCATGAAGAGAATTTTATCTTAACATTGTCTCTGTTTGGCAAACAGAAGTTTAGAAATTTAGTAGGAATGTATTTCAGTGTGGAATGTCCTGACTGTCTGATCTACAGAAGAGTCTCTTGTTAAGATTTTGTCTGAATATTTTAACCTGAATGGAAATTCAGTTTACCTGCAGATAATGAGTCTCACAAAGTGGCATCAAATTAGCTGTATTTGGCTTAGGTTTTGGTCACAAGGGCTGCAGGGGTGGCTTCTGTGAGAAGACACCAGAAGCTGCCTTTATGTCAGACAGAGCCTGTTCTAGTCAGCTCCAGCTCCAAGACAAAGTTGCTGCTGGCCAAAGCTGAGCCCATCAGTGATGTGGTAGTGCCTCTGTGAAACATATTTAAGAAAGGGTAAAAATGGGTGTGGAACAGCAGCTGGGAGAGAGGAGTGAGAGTATGTGAGAGAAACAGCCCTGCAGACACCAAGGTCGGTGAAGAAGGAGAGGGAGCTTTCAACCTGCTCACGGCTACCCTTCAGGAACAGCTCTTCACAGCCTCTCCATTTCCTGATGTAGAGGGCAACGCCTCCACCCCTCCTTCCTTGCCTTTGCCTTCCGAACAGCCGGTAGACATCAATAGTCACACTCCAGCCCCACCACCTTTCAGGTTTGCATTAGGAAGAGATAAGTGTTGTTCTTCCCATTTGATTGTGAACTGGACCACAAAGAGTAAATCTGCAGTGTGTGTCCCGGAATCTTTACTGAAAACTTCAGAACTACAGGTAGTAGGTCTAGCAAGAGGATTTCCAAGCCCTCGACATTATCCAATACATTCAAGACAAGTTTTTCCACTTTCTCTGCATTCATTTTTAATAGTCTTAACCTTAAGAAAAGAAAGTCTTCCTTAGTTTCAGCAGATGGATTTTGCCCACTGAGGTAACGGAAGAGGCCATTAGCATACTCGACACATAAAATGGTAATGGCTAGCACTTATTGTCACCCTTTTGTCTGTCTTACATTTCCTTGCTAAGTCTGTGTGTACTATCTGTTGAAACTCACAAAAGCAATAGAACTTAGAGGAGAAACTTTATTTCTATTTTAATTAAATCATTCTACAAAATGTTTTGCACTCCATATGGTGACTCCCCGCTCTTTTTCATATACTGTGGGGAGAGACTTGCATCTTCATTTCCCAATTTTGCAGGTTTAAATTAGCCCCATAGTGTTACATTTGTTTTCTCCATTTTTTTCCTGTGAGTTTCTTTAACTATGTGCAAGAGGACTGATCTCCTGCTGTTGTAGGTTCATCGAACCCACCAAGAGCAGAAGGAAATCTGCCCACAGTGAACATTCGCTTCATGCTGGTTTGCATCCTGATTTCAACTGGGAAAGATACTGCATAAGCAAACAGCTGCTTTTAAAGAGGAAAATAAGTGCATGACACATTCACCTCCCATACTGATTGTGTCATTGGGTCCTTTTCTGCAATAGCTTAGAGTTGTATAGGCTCTCTTCACTTCAACACGCTTAATTCAAACCCAATCACTTCTTCTTTTCTTTTTTTTTTTTAATTCAGAAGAGCAACAAAAATCTCCACATCTCCTCTACTGAGGTTTGCTGAAGTCTGTTTTATTTGTCAGCGCCTTTTTGAAGACTGGAAGAAATCACTTGTCAAAAGCCTGCAGCATCTGATGGGTAACAATATTAAGTCTCAGAACAATTCTGATGTCTATCCTAATGTACACTGATGGTGATGCCCTTAAATTTTGTGTCTCAACTCACTGCTCTAGATGGTGGAGATTCATGACAGGTATCATGATACGTAACTGGCTTTCACTAGTATTCCTTCATTACGGAGATTGGCTTAGCTTGACTTTGCTTCATAGGTGATACCATAGCTGCTACATTTCTAATTAACTCCTGGACTCTGAACTGCAGTCGTTACCTAAGCAGCAGAATAAAGAAAACTGGTGACAGAGGAGACTCATTTCCTGACCGGGTTCTGGCTCTCTGTTGCTCTCCTGTTGTCCTGCTTGGCAGAAGCAAGGGTATGGGAGCAGTGTCAATAGTGATGGTCCACTACCGCAGAGCAGGGTAAGGACTGAAGAGTTCAGGGAACACTCTGCATTTCCACTGCTGTCTGTTCTGAATAACATAGTTATATAGTTATATTAACATAGTTTTGGAATATTCTCTTAAAAAGAGGAACAAAGAGAAGTTGAAAATCTCAGAAAGTGTGGAAGATGGATATGGAAACTGGCTGCTCACTCCTAGGTCATTATGTGGCCAGATTTTTGTCTTGCAAACCAGTACGGACTTTTCTATGAGGTTAGATGAGCACATTCTGCTCCATGACTTTTTGAATAAAACAAAGCATTTACAGAAGGGTTTGAAAGTTTTTCCCAACTTTATTGGGATTCTGCAAAGGGATAGCTTAGGAGGGGAGGGGAAGGGAAGTTCCCTATAAATTGCCAGTTGAATAAGATATGTTTCACACACTCAATACCATGGAAGAATTTTTGAAAAGAGAGTTAAACTTTAAAAAATTGCTTTATATTTTTACTCAGCCTCTACATCAATCTCAGTCAGAGGTTTTGAACACTCAGCAGGTGTGTAGCTCTGAATTTAGTGGTCTGACTTTGAGGACAAATGTGACATTTTTGTCCTTTAATTTTTTCTCAGAGTTTGCTCCACTTGACTCCAATTTAAAAACTTTTGTCCTTTTCTTTCATCCATTTATGATCAGTAACAGGTTTCAAGTCCCTCTTTAATGAAGAACTTTATAGACTTGGTATATGACATTCATAAACATTTCTTCATCTTTTTCTACTTTTCACTCAAAATACGCAGCATGAGAACACAAAAATCTACAAGGTAGAAAGAGTCAATAACATCTAGCTGCAAAAATGACTTTCGTTTGACAATTTTCCTGAGGACTGGAGGGATATATAAATATACAGCAGGCAAATGGGATCCACAGGGACCTCTTTAAGATCTTTATGAATATTTGAAAGGGCATCTGGATCTATGGCTACACAGGGCAATCAATTGCTATGAATTTTTATTTCCCCAAGCACTCAGTGGGAATGGCATGACAGGTATGTATTATCAGCAAGTGCCATTTAAAGAAACATGGGAGCTTATTTTGATAGGACCAAGGGGGAGAAAAATCCTCATCCATGAGTAATCTCATTTAAATGGAGGTTGGCAAAGCTGGTTATTTAATTACTGCAATTACTGTAAAACTGAATGCTTCCTATTGTTTTTAGATGCTGTATAGTCCTTTTTGAATTCCAGCACTGCTTCTTTGGAAATTTGAAAAGCAGTCTCGGGAGTCTACAGAAATGAAAAATGAAAAGAAACCCTTTCTGTATGAGAATTCAAAATCAAATTATAAACTGGGATTTGAAGGTGTCTGCCTGCCCTCCTTCCTCTATAGAGACTACTTAAAAACAAAACAAAACAAAACAAACAAAGACAACTGAGGGAGAAGAGTTCAGACCTTGAAGCTTATGTTGGCAGTCACCAAGTACTTTAAAATCAGAGATTTTGACAGAGGCAATTAGAAATGTTATTGTGTCACTGGAAATTCCATTGTCTCGGTCCTTTATATATATCTTTTGTCTCATATATATAAAAAGGTAATAGGTTAAAACACCTAAGTTTTAACTCACACTTGTAAAACACATGTAAGAAGAGGCAATGTTATATCTTTTTAAACTAAACAAGGTACCTTCTATTTCTTTTACCTTTTTCTCAGAAGCCTGGTCAGGTCCAAAATGTTGTTCTTAACAAAGCCCAAGTTCAAATAGCGTTGTAGTAACTACAGTCAGGAGATCAAAAAGGAGTAGATATACTGCAGAGATACCGTACAGTGTATAAAGGATGGAAATGAGGACTGTTGTTTGCCTGAGTGGGTACTCAACCACATGTATAACCATAATTGGTTATGGAGCATTCTTCATTGAGATCTTAAATTCAATCCCGCAAATCCAGCTATTTTAATCAGCCATGACATTAATGGCTCCAGAAATGGCTTGTGGAAGAAGCAAGTTGAAGGACTTGTTGTAGAAGGTGTCACAGCTATTTTAAGTTACCTTAAGACAGATGATTCTCAATTTTGACATTTTTCAGTTAGCTCAAGTTTTTAGGAAGACTATAATCCAATATATGTTGCTTGTGTCTAAGTTGCAAATAATATTAAATAGTTGGTAATTCTAAGAAGCCAGTAGGCGGGGATTAACATATGCAATAAAATGTTTGCTTGGTGATTATTCAGGGTCCTGAGGGCATAAACTTTTTATATAATCATTTCCCCTGGAGCTTGGTCTTAGAGAGAACTGTTTTTTATTTACAGTATTTCTTATACAGAAGTCACTGGCCATAAAAAGTATTGGATCCATTATAAACTTGCAGAATTTCTCAAAATCGTGTCACAGCTTAATCTTTTGCCACTTCCCAAGACTGATTCCAGAACTACTATTTCTATAACAGTAATCTTGGGGTTTTAAAACAGCCTACAACTAAGATATGGCACATAGAGGTGAGTGATTTTGATTTAAACGGAGAGGAAGATTTAGCTTGGTACTTACTGTTTCTGAATATCGTGAACTGACGCTTCACCTCAAGCTATTTTTGTTGCACAGATAGCCATCAAAAGATTGTCGACCTATGTACACCTGAAAATCTAGTTCAATATGCAAATATATGACTGATTCGGAGGTCCTTCTGATTAAATAACAGATGAACTAAAAAAACCCAATAGCAACTAGAGAAACTTTTAAACACCTCCCCCCCCCCCCCAATTTCTTTACATTATTACAAAATTT
>NW_010397224.1:64500-66103 GCF_000710305.1 Buceros rhinoceros silvestris
AAAAACCCAAAAGCAACTAGAGAAACTTTTAAACCCCCCCCCCCCCCCCCAATTTATTTTAATTTATTCACATATTGGATTTTTAGGTTCAACTTTATCATTAAAAAAAATCAAAAAAGATTAAAATACAGAATACAAGCTCCCTTGAATTTGGATAATGAATGTGGTTCAGTTACGTGCCAGGGGCTTGTTGTTTGTGGATACTGAATTGATGGTTTCAGTATTGATATTGGCTAATGCATGTACTGCATATGGAACATCTTGCTGCTCATTCTTGTTTGCTGATGGAGCGGATACTTTGCCTCAGTTTGATTGTAGTATCCCAATGATTTTAAAGTCTCTCATTTTGAGTAGACGTCTGTAAAAATGGCTCGAATACTCAGAAAAGCTTGTGTATGTTCATTATTCTCAGATATTACTTTAGCTCTCAAATTTCCCTTTGAGGAAACGACAGAAGTAGAATTATGTATGTGTGATATTTGTAGTGTTAAGTATTAAGCTATGCCAATCTGTTGAAGTCCTGGGGATCTAGCCTGGGAAAAGCATACAGGGTCAGACTTATTTCCGAGATAATAGTAATGGAGCTTGTTCCAGACTTCCATGCATCAATTTTAGAAATCACTTTGCATTCTTCAGACAAATACTAGGTCAAATGAGGTATTTTTCTTTTCTAAACTGTGTTGAAAAACAATTCTATCTGTACAGCCCTAATCTTGAACAATAATTGTAGATCAGATTCTACTTCACTACCTCTGGAAAAAGATTGACGTTTCTGTCGCAGGACAGAGGACACAGGATAATCCTCCTGATTTCTTGTTGTTTTAAACTAAGACAAAAATCTGCAAGGGAACTGCAAAAAGCAAGACACCTAGAAGAGTTATCAAGAAAATTTGGGTATGGAGGTTCAGATGAAAACCTCTGCAAGCACCTTCTCTCTCTAAGATACTGATACGTTTCACATCATCATCACAAACTTGAGCTCCTCACACTGAATGCCACCAGCACAGCAAAGAGATTGGCCAAAGATCTCCTAATTCCAGGCTGGCATCCCATCTCTTAGTTCACCCTTTTTCTCACTTACGGTGTGGTATATAGTTTTTCAAGTACGTCGTTGTATAGGAATGTACAGAGATAGAAATAATCCTTTTGTGAGAAGATTTCCAACTCTCCAACTCCCTTCACAAATCTGTTTCGATGGTGGAGGTAGGAATCTGCTCTCACACAGACATAAATGTAGGGCCTCATTTTCAGAACATCTGAACAGTAAACAGGTTTTGAAATCAGGTGAACACAAAAAATCCCGGCATTAACAACACCTGAATTCAGGTATATTCTTGTGAACATTATGGCCTCTAAATACTATTTTAAAATTACTATTTGTCTTCCTTCTGCTTGCATTTGTTGAAAATCAAAATATAATCATTACTTACCCTCTCTTCTGCCAGTTCATTAAACATTCGTTCAGTTCATGTTTTGTACAACATAATTTTTTTTCACTGCAATGGATTTTGTTGTTTATAAAATATATTTTGATACTAGTTCAGACAAAGCAAGGAAATTACACTGATTTTCGTTCAGTCCACCACCTCCACCGCACCCCCCC
>NW_010397224.1:66204-69060 GCF_000710305.1 Buceros rhinoceros silvestris
CCCCCCGCCCCGAATTTCTTTAATTCTGATAAATGGCTTGGTACAGCACTAAACATTTTCTCTACCTGAAAGCAGTTGAAGAGTGCTGTGGAAGCTCTGATCTATGTTCCCAGGGGAGTATAATACATTAAATGTGAGCTGGGAATGCTTTGATCACCTTTATTTTCATTGTAGGCCAACAGAGTCATTGAAACGGTTACCACCTTATTTAAATCTCTGTACTCTTCACTGTAGTTGCAAATCCGTGTCTCTTACACCCTTACACACTGTCACTTTCAGATCCTTGCTTTCTGCTTCTATTCTACATTTAGCCTGTTGTTAGAAACGTTTAACCCTTTGTTTTCAATGATATAGAAAAGCATTGCCAATAATTTAAATTCCTATATTGTAATTACTCTGCATGGGCAGAATTTGCCTTCATGGCTTCAATGAAATGCCGTAGAGCTGAATAGTGAATTGTGTTCATTTCGGTATATGTAGGGAACAACTACAGCTACAACGATTTGTGCATGTAATTCTCTGAAGGCTTCATGCATCTAAGATTCAAGCCTTAGGACAGTGTTCCCAGTTAAGGTCACAGAAGGAGAAGGGTGTTAAAATAATTAACACACACAGAGCTAGTAAGAGCAGTGCTAAAATGTCAAAATTTAAAAAAATTTGAACATTAAAGAAAAACATGATCATGGTGGTCCCATCATTTCAAGTCAGAACTAAGCTATAAACCCATGGACTAAAAGCAGGCATAAGAAGAGTTTTCTCCCACGTAGTCCTGATGGTAAGACTGGAGATTCCTTTCCAGTCTCCTGTCTTTCACTGTTGTTGCTGTAGTCCCTTTGCCCACCTTAGCTTCATGCAATATCTGACTGATTTGTCCCTCTTTCAGTATTCCCAGCATTTAGTCTCTTTATTGATCCTTTCATTGTTCAGTCTTTTATCATAGAAATTTCCTTAATCTTCTTCCAGATAAGGACATTAACAATAGAACACTACTCTTGTCTGGAGGATTTGGCTTGAAGGCATCCTGTGATAAAATATCCTTTAATATAAGAGGTGTTTTTATATAAAATGTCAATAGAAAACAGTAAGGTAAAGACATTCTGATTAGTGATTGTCACCACAAAGAGTCAGATGCATTCATCATCATCATCATGGCTTGGCTTCGCGAACGAAGATCTGGGAAGGGCTTTCCCCACGCTCACTGCAAGCGATGAGTGCACCCTTTGGGCCTGCGCGGTGGATTTTTTAGGTGAGGCGCAGCATGCGTGGAACTGGCTCCACCCTTTACACCTGAGGTTCATCTGCCAGGACCTAGCGAGCTTGGATGGTGAAGGCGAAGTCCTCGGGTTGTAGGTTTGGTTAGAGTGGCCTTCTCTTAGATGATGGATGAGCCTTACAAGGCTAAACGAGCTCCATCTGCCCGGGTTTGGAGTCAGAGTTGTCCTTCTCCTAGGATGGTGCCCGAAGGCTAGTGAGCCCATCCTGCCCGTGGACACACTTTGTCTGACCCTTCAGCTGAGACCTGTCTGGCTTGGGAGACCCCACCGGAGGCACATGCCACCACCAGCACAGCTCTCAACCTCACAAGGGCATGCAAGCTCCTTCCCCACGGCAAGGGGGTGCCCGTGAAAGAGTCTCTGCTCTACCTCTGGACATCACAGACCCGGGCATGGGGCAGCTGGGGCCTGCCAAGAACGGGAGTCCTGGAGAGTCAGATGCGTTAACACTTAAGAGACTAACAGTGCCTAAAGGTATCATACATGAAGTTTTACTGGCTCATACTAAAATCTGCATTTTCCAGTTTTCAATAGTTTCTACACAAAACTCTAACAGACTGAGAAAGTCAGATGAAAGAAGAGCCACAGGGATAAAAGAAACCATAGTGATAGCTCAAGAAAGCAATCTGTTGTCCTTCTAAGTATGATGTTCTGGCTACAGGTAAACTTGCAGAAAAGTTATAAGTTGAATTCTCATACCTGGATACATGTACACTAATAGAAAATTGGTATGATTCGTCTTTAAGAAGTCCTTTTTTGGAATTACAATGTAGCTTCATTTGGTGAAGGCAGTTATCTGAAAGCCATAATAAAATCCCCGTTATGGGACTGTCATGATACTGCTGCTTTATCTGTGTAAGTAAGACAAAGGAGCTCTGCTACCTCCTTGTGTAATTAAGGGCATGAGTAAGGAGGACCCACCTGTCTTAATAACCGGTGTTCTGGAAGAAGCTAATTTAGGAGCTACAAAACAGCCAAAGAGCTCAAACGGAAGCTGATAAATAGATTTGTAATGCAGAAAAAAATGAAGAAGAATAAATTCGGCCTTATTTTCAGAGATAATTTCCTCAAAAATGTGTAGAATACAGTGTACTTATTAGATATTCAGGCGGGCTGTTTCTCAAACATATGGCTGAGTAATGTCCCATGCCTTGCTGGGATATGGAGAGTTTTTTTGTTCCTTTTTCCTTTCATCAGGTGGACATGTCCTGTCTTTTTGTTAGAATAAGCACAGAGAAATGTTGTACCGACGTGGCTGTGACACTGAGTAGTCCTGGCTGCAGGAAGTTAAGAGACTCAGATGTCTGTGCTTGTTTTCTGTCTGGATATCTTTGCCGTGTTTGAATATTCCTTAAAGGTAGGCTGGTCTTTCTAGGCATTGAAAATCCCCCTCCTGCAAATGACCTTTTTTTCCATGCCATGACAGTTCGTCCTCAGGCTTCAAGGTGGTTTCCACTGTCCTCTATTCCTCTAAAATAGTTAAGGAGAATCTGTGCTGTAGGTGATCAACTGTTGGTAATCTCCTTAGAGTACATGGCAAAAAAAAAAAGCGTTGGTTTGCTCTCCCAGGTATCCACCTCTT
>NW_010397224.1:69174-70333 GCF_000710305.1 Buceros rhinoceros silvestris
CCTGAGCCTGCTCTATTAAAGTGGACAAGCACCAAAGCTGGTCAGTTTTCTGCCGTCAGCTTTGTGCTTTCCTCATCATTCCCTCCTGATTTCTGTCTTAAAAGGGGAGCACGATGCAGCAGAGAAGAAACACACAAAGTCCAGTGCAAATAAGCACGAAGAATCTGTGCCAAAATTACGTGTAAGTTCCATATAGACAAATGCTGCAGATCAGGAGTGTGCGTGTTTGTGTATATATATACACATATGTGTCATGTATGTCTGTATAAAAAGAGAGGATGGTGGAAATGAGGAGCAAGAGGAAAGGAAAATCTCTTAGGGTCTACACACAATAAAGACAATCTGTCATTAACTATTTTATATACCCCAGTAACAGCAGCCAAGCCTCTATAATAATAATACTATGATACTACTGAAACCAGTGAAATTTTGGATAATCCTTTCCTGGATAATCCATTCCACAAGCCATGCTTTCTTGTTTTGTGATCCACAAAAGAATGTTATACTTTCCTGTATTTATTACACTTGTAACTGTGTCAGAGTTACTGTTTGTTTATAATTGGTCTAAAATAAATTATGTAATCTAAGAGGAAATAATGAGCTCTGATATAAACCATTAATTTTCATGGACCCAATTTGGCACCGACAGATCTAATTTGCAAGTCTAATGCAAGCTGGTTTTTTTTTTTTCTTTTTTTCCTCTCCATTCCTTGCCCTGGTTCTGTCTTATTTACAAACATCTTCACTGAATTAATAAATGAACAATGAAATCTTTCATTTTAATTAGCATAAAGAGGCATTTGTATAACAATGTTTAGCAAAGAGATCCAAGGTGCTGTCAGAGGGAGTATTAACACTGAAACAAAGATTTGAATAAATACATGATTTTTCAAACCAAATTCACTAACCACACACGGGATCGCATTTGTAGATAAGGCTCTTGCATTTAATATGAGATAGTACAACCCTGCTGTTTGGACTGTGATAAATTACTCAGTGCATGTCTGCTGAGACATAAGACGACAAGATATTATTCTTAAACTCAGAACTGTCAAGCCCGATTATTTCCTAAGAAGCTTTACAGCTTTGGGGGTGATAAAAGAGACTCGGTAGGGAAGAGGGACGGAAGGAGAATAGGTGAACTTTATCCAGGTGTTTT
>NW_010397224.1:70479-75438 GCF_000710305.1 Buceros rhinoceros silvestris
CCTGCTGAAATAATGCAGAGACTTTGTAATTACACTGGTTTGTCTTGTTTTGTTTTTTCCTCATGGAAAACAAATCTAGGAAAATGTCATTGACTCTATAAAAGTGTGGCTTTTATTCTTAACATTCTATGTCTGCAGAAGTCAGTCACCAGGAAAGGAATAGAATCAGAGAAACATTTATGTTGGAAAAGAACTTTAAGATCATCAAGTCCAGTTAACCCAGCACTGGTTACCAGGTCACCACTAAACCATGTCCCTCAGCACCATATCTACACAGCTTTTAAAGACCTCCAGGGATGGATGGGGACTCCGCCACTTCCCTGGACAGCCTGTTCCAGTGCTTGATCATCTCTTCAGTGAAGAGATGTTTCCTAATGTCCAAACTAAACCTCTCTGGTGCAACTTGAGGCCATTTCTTCTCATCCTATTACTTGATAATTGGGAGAAGAGACCGACATCCACCTCACTCTTTTCAGGTAGTTGTAGAGAGTGATAAGGTCTCCCTTCAGCCTCCTTTTCTCCAGGCTAAACAATCCCAGCTCCCTCAGCCGCTCCTCATAAGACTTGTACTCTAGATCTTTCACCAGTTTTGTTGCTTGTCTTTGGACCTGTTCTAGTGTCTCCAATGTCCTTCTTGTACTGAGGCCACACTAGTGCCAAGTGCAGGGGGACAGTATTTGTTTCCTAGCAGAGCTAATACAAGAAGGGATCAGAGCGGGCAGATATAAGGCTCCTGGGGAGGAGGGAGAAGGTGGAGGGAGGAGATTTAGATCCAGGGGCTACAGCAAGGTTAGAGCTTGCAGGGTTTTGACATTGTTGCTGTATCACATATGGTGAGAACAAACAAAATGTTATGAGAACAGTGTGCACTGTCCATGTCTTCAATCGTAGTATGGCTCAGCAAGTTTTACATCTTACTGGAGGGTGTGTGCTTGAAACCTTTAATGTTTTTTAGTTATTTTTTGTTTGTTGTTGTGGGTTTTTTTTTCCAGAAGGAAACATGAAATTGCTAATTCTTCAAATATTCAACCTCCCTGAAAAGAGAACTTGAGCTTTCTTGGGTTTTTCTTGTCTGATTTCTTATTTGTATTTCTATCAAGAGAGCTAGCCTCTCTGCTGCTCCCTGCTTGTTGATATTTTGATGACTGTTAGAGGGAAAGGAAAGGTCACTGAGAATATTCTGTGCTGTGTACAGAAGTATACCAGAAATTGAAGTTCACTATTAAGAGAAACAGCACGGAATTTAACAGAGCAGCAGGGAGCAAAAGGACTCTCAGAAGTGCAAGGAAAGGCAGGGAAAGGGCTGTTCAGTAGGGCTTTATCAAGTAGGAAAGAGATAAGACTCATGAGTATGAAAATTTTCACCAAATTTGTTTGCTTTTCAGAAGCAACTCACCATCACCAATTAATTTCTTGACTCTCTCAATGCAGCTGCCTGTCATAACATAAAAATGTTCCTGTAAAGGTTTTTGTTGTGAAAGAATTAAGTTGTAGACTAATCAAACTCTCTCAAGTTATATAATTGGATTACAGTTGCTGTAATTTAATTGGTTTACAGACATTGGAGAAAAGACTTGTCATCACTGATGTAGCTAAGCAAATATTTCTTTTTTTTTTTTTTTCTTGTGCAGGTATTGCAATAAAATTAAGCTATATCATTCTCTTTCCTCTAGGGCTCCCGAGAAGAAAGAACAAACCAAACACTGCTGTAAAATAATATTAAGAATAAATGAAATAAAATTAATAAACCCAACATGATTTAGAGGAAAACCTGTGGGAGAAAAGTAAAGATGCAGTGGAAATGTTATGACTATCAATTGCTGAAGGGAGTCTCAGGTAACATCTCTTGTACTGCATCACTGCTCTGGTCCAGGAAAGGATGTCTGTACAAGAAAAGAAGTAGAGTCTGAGCAGCAACAGACACCAATAAAGCAGAAAAGGAGCATGAAGGATGCAGCTACAGTAACACATCGGGAAACATTTTTGAATAGTAATATTTCATTTTATGACTGAAAGATTTGTTTAAACTTTGAGAAGAAAATGCATATATTATTTTTATGCATTAAAATGTCAGTGCTTTCCGTGAAATGTTCAATATAACACCTGCTCCTGTCATGTTCCTTTTGTATGAGGAATTTGTATCCAGCTTTGGATAGAGATACTCAGCCTGAAGAGATCATACTATTGCACTTGTAACTTTACTAGCTAATTTCAAGCTCTGAATTTTTGCTGCAGCAATAGGATATTTATGAGTAAGATGCACTGTTCTGAGTTTAAGAGTTCAAGCAACAAGGATTCCATTAGATACTTAAATAGGTTTCTTCATTGCGAAAGCAAAACACAACAAAAAGTCGTGCTCTATTTCCTTGCTTTGACAGAATCAGGTTTAATGTATGTCTAGCTTTAGTTTTTCATCCACTTGTAGAATTGTGCTTGTGTGGTGCTTATATGAGATGACTTGGGCCCCTTCAAGAGTAGATACTCTCTAAATACCCTCCTATTCCTTTCACTTGGCAGGAAGTCTAGCACTCTGATTACTCTCCCAAGATATAAGTATTTATTCAACGTTGTTTTAAACAGCTCTACAACTGAAAAGTTGGAAGCAGAAAAATGTAGTTTGACATTACACTGTTGGTTTTTTTCCGGAGGAAACACAGCTTTTGAGTTTTCTTATCAGTGAGAACTGATATGTGAGATAGGGAATTTCAAATATTCCTTAACTAATAAACATAACTAATACTTGTAGTGTATACAAGCAGTTATTTAAGAAATATTTGAGAACTCTGAGTATTATAATTAGTATGATGTTCAAAACACTATTCAACCATGTTCAGAACAAACATTCCTAAAGAGATACATATGCCTGCAGGCTAATTTAGATGCAGGAAGTTTTTATGCAGATTAAGGCAGGAATCTCTGTGAATATCCTCTCTATTTGTGGTGTCGTTTAGAGTGAATGGACCAAAAGATTCTGTACATCCTTGTTTTGTTCTGCATTTTTTAACATCACAGTAATTGAAGTATTTCTCTTCCAAATTTCAGAAAACATAAGAGACAGTCCTAATGCTTTACAACATATTAATTCTCATCATATTTCTTGATTTTCAAATGACATAATTCAATAGTACCTCACAGCAGCCTAACCAGGAGAATATTTTGATAATTCTTTAGATTACAGTTCATCAGCCCATAGAATAAAATGCAGGAGAAAAGGCCAACTGTCATTCCCATGAAATTTTGTGGTAGTTTGAGTCAGCTGATTTGTAATCGAACAAAAATTAAAAGTATCACCAATACTAAGAGATGGAGTGCTTGCCCTCAAATTCAACTAGTTTCACTTTTTCAATTAAAAAATGGAATATTATTTCATTAAAACTTATTATTTCATTCTGCTCAGCAAGACAGAAATCTCTCAAGCACCTTCATTTCTGCCATAATGATGCACTGTTTCAAGGCGGCTCTTACTGCAGCTTTCTAATTTATAGCTTGAATTCCTCATTGCTCTGGAATGGATTGCAATATAAATCCTGAGATGGTTGAAAGCAAATAGAAATCTGGATTGCCAGATTTAGAGTTGTGTGTTTGGATCACACACTTCAAATTAGTGTTGGCTTAGAGAATGAAGAATAGTAGAGAAGGCTATTATAGGCCTTAAAAGTTTGGGTCTGGGGAACATAAGAGAACTACTAACAAGGTTTCTGGGTCCTTTGGATTCTGAAAGCTGGGGGCTGTTTAGAACCAGATTTTTCTTTGACTTCAACCATCTCAGTTTCTTTATCTTTCTTTTATTCACTTGTTCTTTCAGTTGTTCACCCTTTTGCTTGCTTACTTCTTCTTGCTCACACTTACGCCTTGTAACCATTTCTGGATTCAAACAGAAAGGTATGACTCCTTTGTTTGTGTACAGTGTCAGAAATTCCTATTTTATACTGTCATATACAGTGGATCTAAAAAGACCTAAAACTAAAGCAAATAATTTTTTGTACGTTGTTGGAGTGTTTAATTTCTCTCTTTATTTCTTTTTTTTGGGGGGGAGGGGAGTGGGGGGTCGGGTGAGGGGTGTGTGTGTGTGTGTGGTTTTCATTTGTTGTTTGGTTGTTTTTTTGTTTTAAAATCTAAGCTCTACCACATCTAATCCGTGGTGCACTGGGCCCACAGTGCTGTGGCATTAATTTCGTTCTCCTTGTGAGTTATGTTGAAAGCAAGGATATTAAGTATTATACTATGAAATTTGTTATTAAGGGGAAAAATGGACCTACCAAAATAATTTTCCTCAGAAACAGTGTGAGACATATGCTTCAGTAAGGGAATAAAACTGAAAAAGGTAAAGGAAGGTTTCCAATTTGCTTAAGTGTACAGTTATTTGAAGTCCATTGGTACTGGAACACATATATGACTGAACAGAAAACAAAGAAAGATACGGAACATGTGTGATTTGTGCAGTGTAATAAATCTATGACAGTTATGAGTAGTGAAAAAAATTGAATAATAGTGAAAAAGCCCAGCACGAAATCAAGATGTCAAGAACTATTAATCAAGATCATAAGAAATGCAGAGGAGAGAATATTTAAAGGCAATGGGCAGTGGAGTTATAAGCAGAAGCAACTACCTACCAGGTAGGAAAATTCATATCATCTGCATATTGAAATAATTGTTTATCTTCTATTTAGATTGAGTGAGCAAAAAGCTTGAGGGGAGAAAACTGCAGTGAAAAATGACATCTCGTGTTTCAAGACATTAAAATCTCAGGAGGAAATTATTTTACTATGCGTCTACATCTTAACAAATGAAATACCCAGACATGTCTGTAATCTGATCTGATAGATCACCAAATCCTGCTAAAGATAAGTTACAGCCCTAAACACTGATTTATAAAATGCAGTGGTGGGAAAACACTACGTTGTTATTGGGTTGCTGGCTTAACATCTCTGACTTACAAGGCCTGTGTCACCTGCTGAA
>NW_010397224.1:75500-81146 GCF_000710305.1 Buceros rhinoceros silvestris
TGCTGAACTTAGAGGTGGCATTTTCCTTACTTTGAAAAGAGCTTCACACATCACAGTAACATTTGCTTTAGTCAGTATTTTAGAACAATAAAGGTGACTTCATCACAGCACTATAATCCTGCAGTTGCTGTCTCAGGTGACAGTGACTCGATGACATATACTATGTGTGTAGAGAGCACAGTTCAAATGAGAAATGCAAACTGTTGGCACTTCAGAAGCTCCATTATGGTGATGCAAAAATACAGCCCAAATGGCAGTAACATGCAAGCATGGGAATCACTTAGGTGTTTTGAAAAAAAAATTGCCCCATCTACTTATTTCTGGTATCTCTTCCTTGTATTACCATAGGACATAAATAAGGGACTTAGAGATTAATTCATAAGACAACAGAATTACTTCTTGTAAGATGTAAAATGTATTGTAAATAATAATGTATGTTCATGTGCGCACAACATTATAAATTACATATTTTGATATTAATTAGGAAGATAATAAAAAATGAATCTTCATTTTTGGATCCGCTGTTATGCTATAGAAGTTTGTGTTTAAAAGTATCTCTTCAAGAGTTAGAGGATTTTATCTTGAGATAATCCTTTGATGTCTGATCATAATTTATCTTTCTAGAGAAGTGTAGCTTTTGCTTGATGTCCTCGATTTTTATCAAATCAGAATAATGCCTTCCTTGGAGCTTCCCCGAGACAATATTTTAATGATTTTGCTCCTGCTTTCTGTCTTCCACTGAAAATTTCAAAAGTGGGCTGCCTTCTTTCCCTGTAAAAGCTCAAAAACTTTGAATGGAAAGATAATCCTAAAGTTAAATTAATAAAAAGTATGAAAGCATCTGCCAAAGTGTTCAAGACCAAGGAGACACCTATAATTTAAAAACTGAAGCTGTAGAGCTTCAACGTACATGAATCTGTCTTAATCTGTCATAAAACATCTTTTGTAGTAGTAAGAAATAAAAATAACAAGACTGAGAATTAAGCGTTAGCACAGAGTATACTTCTGCGTGTGAGCTGATGAAAATTAGCTGCAATTCAACTGAAAAGACTTGTATTTGGGCAACCACGCTCCAGTCCAATGGAGTAAGAAAAAAAAACCCAATAAACCAACCAAAACACACACACACTCATCAAGAAACAAGCAAATTTTGTCAAGTAAAAATTGTATTTTGGGTAGATTTTACCTCTGAAAAATAAAATGTATCAGCTATCCTGCTCATGGATGTAGTTCAACATTAAATAAAGGGAAAAAAAAAAAAGGGTTTATTCTCTGAATGTGAAATCAGAATGAGTATCGAGAATACTTGGTGATAAAAAGACTACTTAAAAACTGACCAGAAAAAAAGAAAATGGCAAAAAAGAATTTTAGAAGAAAATGGTGAAAAATAATTTGTAAAGGTAAGAGAGAGCTGGACAAACTGGAGTAGGTCTAAACAAAGTCACCAAGTTTGAAGCCTTGTCTAAAAGCTATAAAGAAGAATAACTTTGGTGACTTTGCAAAATTAATTTTGTAAGCAGCCGCATGATCAGAGTCTGTAAGAAAGAATCCAAAGTGATTGGCTGCTTAAACCTGACTGCATACAGCTTAAGAAAGACCCTTTTTTCTTTTTAATTAATTAACCGTCTTATAAACGGCTCAATGTATAGTTTAAGTGTAGCCAGAGAAAAACAAATTTACAAGTGATTACAAAAGTTAAACAGGATTGTTGTTGCACCAAAGGAGGAGGTAACCTATTGTGACGATGTCTTTTAAAGTTTTACCGAGTATTTTTGGTTAATGACTTGATAATGGAATAGGGCGTAGCCTCATAAAATCAGCTGATAACTCTGTTGTGGTGTGTCAGAACAAAGTGGAAATAAACAGGTGTCTTAGTTATATACCTAATTCACTGATTCATGTACGTACCCTACTCCCTATAGTTTGCTGACCTTGATGACAGAAGATACAAATTCCTGTGATTTCTGTAATTTATCTGACCATAAAGGTAAGTAAAATATTATCCAGCTCTCAAGTGTGTAGAAATATTTATAATATCGCACACATCAGCTCAGGGATGAGGAAGCATGTAGAGATCTGTATTTTCTATGAAATTAGAATAATTTTATTTTTGATCATTTTAGGTGTGTGTTTAGGTTTCTCCTCCGTCATGAAGAATGAATGTTACAGGAACTCGAATTTAGTATATCTATACCCGCCGACTTCTCGTTCTTCCTCGTCTCCTTAGCTTTGTAACTGTAATGAATTATTTTCTATTTAATACTGTAAATTTGACTAGTAAAGCCAATGTTACATTATAGTCATACCTCCTGCAAAAGCCTCTCTTAAAAATTAATGGGAGACAATGTTTCTGAGCAGGGAACATAATCTGGTATTTTTGGAAACATTTTAGTATAAATCATTTGAAGGTATATTCATGCACATTGTTGTGGCAATCCGAGGAAAGGGTGTAGTCTGAAATAATTTTCTATAGTCCATAAATTTTAATGATGCCAAAACCAAATGCCATAGAGAAGATGGAGAATCTAGGCAAAAGATGCAAGAAAAAGAGTAGTCAGGATGCACATATTAGTGAGACAAAGATAAATGAGCGGAAATTGATCACAGAGAGTTATTATCCCCATAAAATAAGAAGTGATTGGAACACTCTGCTCCATTTGTCACATGCTGCACCTGCAGGCAGAATTTTGCTGAAAAGCTTCTACTTCTCTGATGAGAGGGTTTAAATTTAAATTCTCAAGTCAATAATTTTGCAGCATTAAATTTACCTTCAGTTAGATTAAACAAGTTTTACTTTACATTTTATTTAGGAGGAAAGGCTATAGATACCAATGTCAAGAATACACCTAGAGGCTCTGAGGACCCATTCGAACAGGTTAGCCCGAGAGTGGGCTTTTTATTGCGTTTCTCCCAAGAGATGGTGCACTAAAAGCCACTTCTCTAGTATGTCAGGAAAGCGAACAGCACTTCATTTCATTTTTTGCCTGTGAATAACACAAATGTATAATACCATCAGTTACAAAGAAAGAAGATAGCTGAAAGAGGCAAAGGCCAGCAAAAACCGGTTTTGATCTCCTCGCAGAATATTCATGTTATTAACGCACTTGTTAAGAACAGTTGAACGACCTAGTGAAGCACTGAGATGGGATCCAAATAGGAAGGACAAAACTGAGGAAGAAAGCAGCTGAATTTTTAAGCTAAGTCTCAAGTACAGGGAATCTAAAGGGCAATTCATGATAGCAGCCTCTCCTTCGTACACTGTGATGCTCAGGCAGGGATGCAGCCAGGAGAAAATTCTCTTACCAGTATTTACAGCCAGGGTCAAGTCTTCACTTTTTCCAGGAACCTTGAGCCTTTGAGAGTATGTAGACCAAAGCATAGGACCATATTCCTGAAATAATCATCCAACACTTTTGTTATGGACGGTGATGTTACGAACTTAGCCTTAAAAAAAAAAAAACCAACACGCTCTGTTCATTTCATTAACAAGCTTTAAGCATCTTCTTCATGTGATTCATGTGTAAATCTCTCTTACTGTTTAGGTGATGAAAATGAGCCATTCAAAGCCCTCAAAAGAGTTTGCATACTTTGTCAGGATGCTGAGCACAAAGCTAGGTGTTTACATTACACTCCCTGCACAAAGGCCTTTTGCTCGTTACTTTGGTGCTTGATTGCCATGACAGGGTGAGACTGTCCTAACAAAGAGGTTTGCTGAAATCTCTTGGGCAGTACAACCAATACACAAATGGCATTCAAGCACTTTGTTTTAACCATTTGTATCTAAAATAGGAGTTTTAATGATAGAATAATTTAGGAATGGACAAAAAGATATAGTTAAAAATTTTAAGGTCAAACCAGTTTTCTGAATCCAAGCAGACGAATACTTTAAGGAGTTTTTGTTGTTGTTGTTGTTGTTGTTTTTACCATTTTCAGCATTAAGTAGTGAAGGGCTACTGCCTCTCATGATACAGCTGGCCTGGCATTAGTGCAATAAAAACCACTTTTGACTAGAGGATAGTGCAGCAAAGATGTTTAGATGGCTGTTAAGATAAAAGAAAGATTAGTGTCTAAGGTGCTGCTGTAGATCTTAGACTCTGAAGTGAGTGCGTAACGTTTCAGGCATTTTTTTCCTCAGCATGATTACTTTCAGCGGGTTTGAGAGCAAGCTGTGGAAATGACAAAATGGACAGGTGATGCAACTTCTTCAACCCCATGCTCTCTTCAATCACCTGCTCTTCAAGGGTTGGTTTTTGCTGCTTGATTTAGGAGAATGGCAGCAGGCGTAAGAGTAGCTGGCACAAATAAAATATTGCTGTTGAGCGCTTCGTAATAACGATTTCTGTGAAAGAGCTTTAACATAACTCCCTGCTGAGATACAGAACCTTACTAATTACCCTAAATTATCTGTAAACACATAAATGATGCTGAAGTTACTACATATTTAATCTAGAAAAGGAAGTCTCTCGGCAACTGCTTCATTTCTTCTAAATATGGCACATCAGGGATTTTTTTTTGTCCTTTAGGAGTGAGGTCCTGCCTGCAGAGCACAGATTATTACCCTGACTCATAAAATCAATTAAGAACTTTCTCTTCTTGTCAATAGCTATACTGTACACAATAGATTTAGGAAAAGCTTTCCGGTTTCTTCTCCTTATTTCTAAATAGAGTTATAAACATTCTAAATAATCAAACAATCTTACCGTCTTCAGGAGTCACAGATTACATGCATCGGTATTTCTGAAATTAACTCCTGCCTGAAATTTCAGACTAACCACATAAAAGCATGCTACAGACTTCAGAAATACCAATGGCAGTATGAGGAATGAGGTGGAAAGTGGACCAAAAATAGTCAGTTATGCCTACACAAACATGATTTCTTTGATGTCTCCTAAATTTTGCTGTATGCAGAGCATGAGAAAAATTTTAACTGATTTGTTAAGGACGGTTCCAACAGTACCAAACATTTTTGTAGTGCTGCATCGCAGCAACAGCTTTATATTGTATAAACTTCAGCACAACTGCTTGTCTAAGTTCCAGGGACTGTATCAGACATGGGAGACACTTTTCGCTCGTTGCTGGTATCAGTTCATTTCCTCCTACCCTGGCTTGAAATCGCTCCTCAGCAGGCAGTAGTTTGCGGTTATTTCCTCCAGTTGACACTGGTCATGGACAAGTAATGTAAATTGTCATGTGGCCAGATAATGCTGTTTTGGAGGATCTTGCTGAACACACGCAGCCCTTTGAGAAATTGTTTGTGCATTTCCCATTTATATTTTGTCTGGTATCATGATTTTGTCACAAAATCGGAATTATTTTTTCTTCCCTGTGGTCATCCATGCTGTACAGGAAAATATCTTATTGGTGATAGGAAGAACAGGTGTTTTTTTCTACAGGTTTAATATTTTTTTCTTTTTTCAAATAAAGTGTGAAAATGAAATAAAAATTTAAATATTGTGGTATAGATGCATGGTGCTGGTATTTGGGGAACATTCCTCCCATATCTCAGTTAAAGTAAGCAGGGTACTGATGAGTGGTATTCAGACATCCTGCTATTTTTAAAAGCATATTTCTACTGTTGATGTAAAAGGAGTATACAAATATACTGGAGTGGTAGACAAGAGATATTTGGCAGTGTAATATTTAATA
>NW_010397225.1:0-361 GCF_000710305.1 Buceros rhinoceros silvestris
TGCGGCACCACACCAGGTGGGTGCTAGACCGCACCCTATGTGGCGGAAAGGAAAGGTAAAATAGAAGATGTCTCTGAAACGTAGTTGCACCCGGTGCGCCCAGTGCTGGGCTGGGATGGTGCTGGCTGCCGTCAGCTGCTCCTTCAGCAGCAACAACAACGAGAAGACAATTCTGTCTAACCAAAACTAACTGCCTTGCAAAGTCCACTTCTCCTGAACTTTGGCTGTCCAGTTTTGCTTGTCACAGAAGTTGAACAGCACTTAAATATAGATAGAAATAATTTTTATCTCTTCCAAACAGCTCAATGACACCCGGAAAGAAGTTAGAGGGTCTTGTAGCGGCTACAAAAAAGCAAAAATA
>NW_010397225.1:435-1365 GCF_000710305.1 Buceros rhinoceros silvestris
GCTACAATCACTCCAATGTCTCCTGATGGGTGAGTTGTCAGAAGTTACGCTGATTGCTGTTACCTTACACCCCTGTTTTCTTTTCTTATTTGGGACTGATCAGTTTCGTTGGTGGTTTTTTTTGTTTGCTTGGTTTTTGTGCTTTTGTTTTTCTAAATCAGACCTCTGATGGGATGGGGGAGTTATGAGGTTGGTCCCACTAGCATTAGAGTGGGATCCCTTTGCCTCCTCCTCCTCCTGTTGCCCAGCAAGCACTGTAGGTCAGGGTTTGGATCAGTCTCCCGTTTCCTTTTCTGCTTTTTGTAGGTGCAAATTAAATCATAGTAGGGTTATATGTGTAGGGTATTGCAGGGTTTTCACGTTTGTTAAGGAAAATCACAGTCCTGGTTAAAAAGAGCTGTTGAGGGCTAGAAAACAACTGTCAAAATCTGATGTCTTTTGAGACTTTTCTTTGCTCTAGCTAACTCATGCATGCGTTCATGTGCACATATGTGTGCATGGAATTAGCCTAAACCTGAAGAAAATATTGCCAGGACTGCACAGTTCTGAAAATAACATCAAATCAAAAGTTAAAATTCAGCCTTCCCCAAAGTAGTGATGGTAAACAGATATCCTCCTTGATGCATCGTGATGTTGCAAGACAGAGTTGTTGGAGCTGCTGTTTGAGCTGCTCTGATGGGGGATGTGTCAAGATTTGTATGTGTTTTTGTGTGAGACAGTGGAGATTTGTTAGTACGGCCCTCTGAAAGTGAGCCTTTGCTTTTGAAAGGAGCTTTAAAGCACGGCATTGCCTCAGTCAGGGAGCTCATTTGCATTGCACTCACTGCTTTGTTTCTTGCTTTAAAGGAAACTTATTTCCAATTTAATTTTTTATTACCACTCAAATTTATTGTAACATGGTATTTGGAGAGTGATCAGGGCCTGCTGCCA
>NW_010397225.1:1467-3528 GCF_000710305.1 Buceros rhinoceros silvestris
GGAATGCCTGGCCCTTATGAGAGAAAGCAGCTATGAAATTTTGGGTGAGGTGTGAACCTAGTCAAGGTCCCAGAATTGACTTCCAGACTATATGGGTTGGTCTGGGTGTTTGACAATTGAAAATAATAGTGAAATATTATACACTGATAAACAAAATAAGTTTTTCCTGCAGAGAAGATAAACCTAGGATTCAGTTTCCCTGGTTTGTCAGGGAAGTCTGTTGCTTTCCTCATCCTTTAATGAGAGGTCAAAGGCACATCCAGCAGATGCCATTTCACTGTCTGTGTCCACCAGTTATAAGTATAATTTAACTATTTGCCAGCACTTGCACAAACATCTTTGTGCTTTAAAGAGGACTCTTCTTTCCTTCAACAGTCAAAAAGGTTTGAGAGTCTCTTGTTCTCTAATATCTTCCCAAACAAGTCCTTTGCAGTGATAAGCCTGCAGTAATTACCAACTGAGATAAAAGTTAGAAGGGTGAACTACTTGTCAGGAGGAGGAGAAACTGGAAGAAAGAATTCAGGACTGGACTGTTAACCTGAAAGGTTAAACACGTGCTGAGGGTGTCATACCTTGGGGTAATTTGTGTGTGTACAAATGCAGGGCTTCAGAACTACATGTCTTTTTGCTTGTTTGTTTTGTTTGCTTAATCTCTAAGTTTAAGATATCTGTGGATGGAGATTTATGGTTGTTGAAGCTCCTAAAGCTGCTGCGGTTCCTTTCATTTCAGACAAATTAACCTCCCGGTGATTGGTCAATATGTGGATTATCTGGTGAGCGAGCAGAACGTGAAGAACGTCTTTGGTAAGTGTTTTTTTGACAAAAAATGTATTACCCCCCTTTTGCCTGGAGGGTAGTCCTATGGCACCTTGCCTGATAAGAGCTGCAGCAGTGGGCATTGTGATGTGGGATCATCCTAGACATTTATATTCACCAGTGGAGAGAATGTAAGCAATACACAATACTTAGGGCGTCTGCTATTGCCTACACCCCATTTCTCTGTGGGAGAAAATAAGCCTTACCTTCATATGGTGATCAGATCCCATAGGTGAATGGATAATGCTGTGTTGGCAGAAAAGACTCAGAAAAGACTGAGTGATTCTCCCTTTGCCTGTGCAAGATACAATCATCTGATTAAAAACCATCAGCTCGGGAGTCCAGGGAATTCAGTGAGCTCATCAAAGCCAAGGGGGTGCACTAGGTGATACGAGGTGGTCACTGCTCCCAGCTCCCTGTTTTGCCTCTGTCTTGGGGTGGCTGGGTAGAGAATACAGCATCTGCTAAATCACTTTTGTTCACAGCCCACCATAGGTAAGTAAGCTGAAATCAGTGGTAAGATTTGGGTTCAAAACTTCAGTCCATAGAGTACCATGATGCAGAGCAGAGAGTGGTGGTGACTTCAGCTATCCAGTTTAATCTGTTGTTTGTGACTGAACTTACTGACATCCTGTTGTTTTCCAGGGGTGAATCGGCCTAGGTAGCATCTGTGGTTCCACTTAACAATCGAGGCACCAGATTTCAGGCCAGGCTGGTCCCTTGGGGTGGAGGACAGACTCTGCCCAGCTAGCTGGGCGTCCCTTTGGGCACACCCACTTGTCACACCCTGGCTCACTGCTGGGAGAAGGAAGTGGTGTCTGCTGGGGAGGAGGTGCTGGGGGATGGTTTCCCAGTTTCAGCAGCCTCATTCTGCCTCCTCCCTCCCACTGCTGCTGATCTTGAAACACCCAGGTTCCCAACACAAATATTTAGTGATGGTAACGCTGCAAACTCTGTACAGATGCTGGTGTGGACCATTGTCATCTTAAAATGAGTTTAGGGAAAAAAATATTTCTGTTCTATATCATCAAGTGTCAATTCTTGTCTTCAGTAAAACCAATGCATTGTTGGCCAGGCCTCAGCAAGTTTGTTGTGTTCTATTAAAACAGTGAATGGCACAACAGGAGAAGGACTGTCCCTTAACACCCAGGAGAGGAAGCAGTTAGCGGAAGAATGGGTGTGCCAAGGAAAAAACAAGTGAGTCGCTGAGAGTGGACAGGGGTTCCAGATCTCATGTTAAGCTAT
>NW_010397225.1:3697-7431 GCF_000710305.1 Buceros rhinoceros silvestris
CCTATATATGGGGGTTTTTGAGGATTTTGTTCCCTTATGGTAGACATCTGGGGGTTTGTTCCTGCTGGTTAGCTGGTGTCCATTTCTGCTGCTTGAAGAGCTTGTAAGAGTCCTGTTTGGTACGCTGAGGGGCAGGGGAACAAAAAAGGGCTCTGGGGATAAAAAGGGCTGTGCCCTTTGCTTATTCTTGAGGAGAAATGAAAGCAAAGACCAATCTGCCTGTTTATGCCTTGTGAGTATTTCTGAACTTTTTAATATATTGAATGTTTTGGTAAGGGGGAAGCTGAGGTGTAAGGTGTTTCAGTGCTTCCCTAAAGGTGCAAAGTCAATGGCAGAAGAAGGAATTCAGCCAAGGTCTGCAGCTCCGTTCTCCGTCTCCTGTACCTGTCATAGTCTAGTATCACTCACCACTGCCATCTTCTTGCTTGCTCTGTCAAAGGATGCAGAGAGGAGGAGGTATTTTGGATGAGAAGGATAGTAAGCAGAAATAAACTGGTGTGAAGGCTCACAGTCTGTGTGGCTATAAAGGAGAAACACACAGATGGAACTGGTGTACTGGGTCCTGGAAAATTGTCGTGGCAGGGGCAGACAAGCAGACAAAGGTGCTGCTGTGAGGCTGAACTCTTCTGGTAGTTCTGCAGAGCAATAGGCTTAGGAAACCGAGATGCTTCGATACACTTTTCTTTGCCCAGCTTCCCCTGATATCTTTAAATGTCTTAATAATAAAATTTGTCCTTCCTGACAGCCTTGCAAATATGACAGCAGGGAGTCACACCTGATTCATACTTGCAGATTGCCACTATTGGTATTTTCCCTGTGTATCTGCTCGTCACATCAACACAGGTTCAAATCCCTTGTAGGTATAATCAATCTCAGTGGAGTTCTTGTTTGGTGGCTTCCTGGTCTGAAGTTACTTGTTTTGGCAGACTGATGTTTTTTATCACCTCTGAAACCTCCCCAAACCTTCTGCATTTGTTGTTGTGCAGGTTGGATCACGTGATCGTTCATGTGGGAGCACTGAGTCTGGCAGAGTCTCAAGAGCTGGTGCGTATATGATAGGATTCATTTTCACCGTGTGTGTGACACCTATAAAGCAGATGTACCTTTGGTTGCTTTCCATTCTCTTGTTCATAGGCAAGACACGCAGCAGCCATAGGCGCTAGTGCTATTGCTGTCATAGCCCCCTTCTTCTTCAGACCCATAAACAAAGGTAAGTAGATGTGATTGCCAGATCTGCTGAGGCCCTTTTATACTGTCCTCCGAACCATTACGATACATACAAGATTTCTTTCTTTGGAAAGTATTCTGGTGATGATATTCACACATCTGTCACGTCTCCTGCCATGCAAAAGCAGAATCTAGAAAGAGACCCTTTGTAAGAATAGGAAGTAGTAGAGGTCTCCTAGTAAGACGTTGGAGAGATGTCTTTTGAGATGCATTTGTTAGGCTCTTGCTTATGGAAAAGGGAAGTAGTAGACGTCTCCTACTAAGACATTGGAGAGATGTCTTTTGGGATGCATTTGTTAGGCTCTTGCTTATGGAAAAAGTAGTTAACTAGTCTGTCTTCTGAATGGCTAGTATGGAGTTCACGCTTGATCTGGGCTACACTAGGAAGCACTTGGTTCCATGCAGACCCTGTCTGGTTACTGATCAAGTTGATAAACTGCTGATAAACAGGTGTGCCTCTTGTTACTGAGGTGATCACGTCTGGTTCTGTGCACCTACAGTTACCTCAGAACCAATAAATTGTTTTTCTTTTCATATAACGAACATAGTATAAAAGAACCAGGAGGTGAAGGTTTGTAATAGAAATGTTAAAAGTTATCTGAATGAATTATGAATGGAAGTGTTCATACAAAAGCACCAGAAGAAACTGGAGTGGACTGCCAGAATGGCTGGTACTGAGAGCCAAGGACACAACCAGTGACAATCAAAGTGGTAAGCACAGAGGAACAGCACAAAGATCAGCAGAAGACCTCGCTGATGGTAGTAGGACAGCAGTGAGATTTTGGCATGTTGTTTTTTGCCATTCCTCTTCCTGCAAGGCCAATGGGAAGATCATCTGAGATCTATAAAGGATGCAGTGAACAAGAGTCTCAGGAAGAATGATGTCAACCATAATAACTTTGATTCCTAAACCAGTACAATAAAATTGTCCAAAAGCCCGTTCATCATCACCATCGAGCAGTGCCTTAGGGAGGTGAATGTGAACTTGATCCCTTGTCCTCTGAGTAGCACACCAGTGATCCTGGCGGGACCGCTTTGGCACACAGGTCTTGCACGTGTGAGAGCATTCTCTGCAAGAGAAGGCGTGTGAGTTACTAAAATCAGTTTGGTTTAAGAGAAATACTATCTTTGCCTTCCCTAAGGTCTGAGTTTTGTGACAGTGAATTTTTTATGAAGTGTGAGGGTTTTTGTATGACTCGCTGTGTGTGGTACGCATGCTGTAGATGGCCCCTCCACAGATACTGGCTGCCATGAGTCTGAACTATCTTTCAGCACAGATAGTCTCCTTCTCTTATGGGGGTACTTGCTGTTCCCTTCCAGATGAGCTGATTGCTTTCCTACAGAAGGTTGCGTCTGAAGCCCCTACGGTTCCATTTTATTACTATCACATTCCTCATCTGACGGGCGTGAAGAGTAAGTACTGCTTAGTCAGCTCTTCCTGAGCCCATAGGCTCATAGCAGCCTGAATAATCCCTGTGGCTGGTGTGACTAGTCTACAGCCAAACCAGGTATGTGGCCTCTGCTCCCATCACATGTAAGCTGTAGTGGAAAGGATTCTTTCTGAAAATGGCAGGTGAATCTGAGACTGGAAAATAAATTGAATTTTTTCTTAACTGGGAAAAAAAGTCACAGTGTTTGAGTAGTAAACAATTGGGATGGAGGAAATGATGCTGACCATGGCTTTGCGATTAGTGACGACCAGGATAGGTGATTCCCATGGATAACCATAGTTGAATCCCATTTTTTTTGCAAGATAGTGACAACCATCTTGCTTGGTGTACGCTGACTGAATAGTCATGTTTGCTAGTAAATTACGTGTGAAACCATAGTCCTTCTCAAGTCTCACTATCTAGCAGAAGAACGAGGGATATAATACAGATCAGTGGTTACTTGCTCTAGACAGTACATTGTGTGGTCTTTCTGGATTTATGAAGTTATATTTAATCTTAAATATATTGTTGCCAGTTTATTCCTGACCTTTCTCTTCTCTTTTGCTCTTCTGATCTGGTAGAAGGAAAGCTTCCAAGAGGGCGGAAGGATGTGGGAACTTATCACACTGAAGTTATCTTACTCATTTTTTAGAGCTATATAGTTTCCTAGGCTTAGGCCAAAAGTAAGCGAAGTAGTAAGTCACCCTTTTGGGGACAAACCAGGGAAATCTCCCTGAAGGGAGGTGTGTTTCTTCATACAAGACTGCTGTTCTGCACAGTTCGTGTTGAAGAGTTGCTGGATGGAATAAAAGAGCGGATCCCCACCTTCCAGGGTGTGAAGTTCAGTGGCACGGACCTCCTGGACCTTGCACAGTGTATAAACAAGACTGAGAGAGAACAGTATGCATTTCTTTATGGGGTGGATGAGGTAAGAGGCTCCTCTTAATTATTTCTTCTATGGTATTCTTTTGCTACAGCCTTGGGGAAAAAAGTAACCCTGGACATTCAGTGCCAGCTCATTTTGCTGCTCACTCCCATTCTCTTCCCCCCTCCCTTTTTTTTTTTTTTTTTTTTTTT
>NW_010397225.1:7472-13104 GCF_000710305.1 Buceros rhinoceros silvestris
CGTACCAGCCGATGTTTCTGCTCTCTCCCATTCACTGCCCCCCTCCCTTTTTTTTTTTCTTTATTTTGTTATGTGAAGTAAAAATACTTTTTTTTTTTTCCCCTCCCTCCACCCCAAACTAGCAACTGTTGAGTGCGCTGGCAATAGGGGCAGATGGAGCAGTTGGAAGGTAAATATGGCTTGGACTCCCTCTCCTTAATGCGCACATTGCATTGTTGCATCCTCCACTATATACTATTCCTCTCTCTATCTGTGGTCACTGCAGTGGAGGATTTTGCAGAGTAGGGCTATACAGTAGTGAGCAGACAGACAAGCTCTCTCCAGTGCTAGCAATGGGGCAGGCGTATAAGCTGGTATCTCGGGTTGTGTTCGTTTGGGTGATTATTGCTGCCACCCGCAAGCTGACCCAAAGCTTTCAGCAAATTTCTTTATCCTCATGGCAACTTTTGGAAGTAGGGAATCATTTTTATCTTCATTATACAAGTGGTTAAAATTGTCAACTCACATGAGAAGCTTGTGAGGAAAAGGGCTCTCCTGAGTTTAATTTCTGATTTGTCGTCTTCTGCTTAGATGCATTACTGTGTGATACCTCGTGTAGATGGTCCATTAAATGAACAAGCAACTGGGAAATTAAGCGATAGAGTTTCTGTATTGCCTGATTATCTTTTTAATGCTGAAAAATAGTTTCATTTGGAAGGAGCTGGGAAGAGAGCTGCTCTCTAAACTCTTCACAGGGCTTGGCGTACCTCAGGTGCTTGGCAGTGTAAGCCACACATGGATTACGTGAACCTCTATAGTAATAAGGGCATTATAATGTCAACAGCAAGAGCCCCTGGCTACTGCTTTTGTTTGAGTGGTTCTAAGCTCCTCCTTTATGTTTACTGATTTTATTTTTGGTGTGGGGGGTTTTTTGGCAGTACCTACAACTATTTGGGTCAAAAAACCAATCTGATGTTGCAAGCCTTTGCAAAGCCAGACCTTCTGTTAGCACGGAAGTATCAGGTACAGTATCGTCACTGTGCCCACTGAGACTTTCGCCTCTAGCTTTACTGGGGCTGTTTCCCATGTGATTTTGTTGTCCATACCCTAAGGTGCCTTTATGAAAGCAAACTTCTTTCAGCTCCAACCCCCCCGCTTGTTATTCATCTCTCCTCACCTTTTTGATCAGTGCTTACTAACTTCTAACCGAGATCTGCCTTAACCTGTCCTTCATATCTCTAATTCCATCTGTGCAGAATGAGCAATGGCCTTGACTTTTTCCTTGAACAAGCCCGCAATGGCCAAGCCCCTTGACTGGGGATATTCTGGCGATACCTTACGTGATGTAGGGCAGAAGGCTGTCCCAAATCAGCTCACCCTTGGTCTTGGGTGGCTTGAAGATCTGTCAGGAGTTCTGAGCAATCGGTGTGCAATCCATACCCAACGATTTTGTGGGATGCTTGAGGCATCCTTTTGCCTTGAAATAGAAGTAACCGTAGGATGAAAGTCTAAAAGACATCTGAAAGATTATCTGCTCTGGGAATTCTCTTTGCTAGGCAGTGGATGTTCAGTTTTGTAAACCTTCAGAGCCCGATATGAGACTTACCAGTGTTCTCCCACAGCTTGAACACAAGGGATAGACTGAGAGGGAGTGATAGTTTTCTTATATCCCTCCTTCCCTCCCTGGTTTCAGTGGATTTCAGTTAGTATTTCCCATAGCCTGGCCAGGTTGCCGAGGGCTTTTCTCAAAGCCATGCTACATTTGTGTAAGATGTAAATATCATAGTAGCTCTAGATGCTTTTACATCTTAAAATTTGAAGGAGTTAATAAACTACTGTCTGTCTTTATTCTAGTTTCTCACCGGGGAATTTCTCAACTTTGTCATAAAACTAGGTAAGTCCTACCCTGCCTGTTTCCCTCATTATATCTAAAAATGCAGACTGGTGCTCCAGAAACTGTCATGTTGCTGTACCCTCAGAACTTCCTTCCTGAAAGATTTCACAGTGAGAAAGTGCTGTGTCTGCTCTTTCCTAAGTTAGTAGCAGCTGGGAGCTCAACAAAGGGAGCTGATCAAGCATCCCTGACAGATTCCACTCTCGCTTCCTTTCTTCTGTGAAATCTCACAGCTTTAAAGCCGTGACTCTGTAATTTATTCTTTTTTTTTATCCTCACTCTTTCTGTGGGTTGTTTGGGGTTTTTTTTTTTCCGTCTCCAAAAGCTATTTTCTAGCTTTGTTTCTAGTCATTTTGCTGAAACTGTGGCGCTCCCATAGGAAAACAGCTCTGATACTTGTCTCTCTTCCCTTGCTAAAATTTAAGAGTAACTCTGTTCAAGGCTGTACAAGACCAAAGCATTTTAAAATGGAATGATTTCAGAAATAAAACCAAGTTTTAATATAAAAAGCAATAAAAACCAACCAAGTCAGAGTAGTGTAGGGAGACTGAATCATACATGTCACGGTTTTTGCTGACTGAAGAGAACTGTTCACTGTGGTTTTGCTATACATACACAAGCCCCAATGAACCTAGCAGAGCTCTAGTGCTTGGTTCTATTTCGTGGGTTAAAAGTCAGAGGAAATGCGTCATTATTTAGCCTAATAAATAGAGGCAAACACTGAATTTGCAGAGGTACATAAGGAGACTTGAACTATGGACAGAGAGGCCTCATGAGGTTTCCCAGGGTACCCAATGTCATTGTCATATGCCAGTGAGATGTTACTGTTCCCAGTGCTTGGCTTTATGTGAGGCTGCCTTGGGGGACAGCTGTGAGGCTGCCAACACTGGGTTGCCCTGATGGCAGGTGGCTGCGATAGCTCAGCCTAGCAGGGAAGGTATATTTGAAGTGGCCCAATTTTTGTTTGTTTTACCTGCGGAGGACTTGCACTCCCTGTTGTCAGGACTGGTGGCAGTGCCTATGGGTGAGGAGAAAGGAACACGCATACAGCCCTGGTTATCTGTAAAACTGACGCAGTGGTTTGAAAAGTGCGTGTCTAAGAAAATACTCTGCTTGGTGCCCTTAGGAGGGAAACAATAATTGTATAATATAGAAATAAATGTAGTAAGTAGATGTGATTTTTACTGTACTGCCTTTCCTGTCTGTAAGCGTGATAATCTCTTCTTAGTTACACTGTCTCCACTTCTGAGAAGTGCTTAAGGCCTGGTATATGCTGGATTGCACAGCAGCTCTTTGCTGCAGCTTTTTTGGTCACCTGTATAGAGATGGCTTGAAGCAAAACAATTTGTTAATGTCCTGATTTTGCTTTTTTCCACTTAGGTTTCGGTGTTGCAGAGACCAAAGCTGTAATGACTTTCGTTTCTGGCATTCCCATGGGACCTCCACGGCTTCCCCTTGTTGATGCCTCCGAGGAGTTCATCGTCAAGGCCAAAGCCAAGCTGGATAGCATTGTGTGGCCTGATGGTGACTGACATGCGCTTCCATGTCAATCGGGAAGTGGAGGCTCCTTTTCTGGTCATTGCTGTCACGTGGCACGTTCCCCACATGCTGAGCTGTGATTTCTTTCATTGGGAATTGGCAATTGCCTGTGCATCTTCCAGTTAGGGCTGGCTTTGGTGTACATGTAGCTGTCTCTTTGTATGACTTCTCTCTGCTCCCCTGGAGCTCTGCACATTTCAGGACTAGCTGGTATCTTTTACTAAAAACAAAACAAAATTTCCCCAGTTGGAGGATGCTGACTACTTTTGTCTAGAAAGGAGGAAGATCTGCCTCCTCCCTCCAGATAGATTAGGTTTTGTCTTCTCTTTTCACGAGCACTACTCCGTATGTTTAAACAATGTTGTGACACTGCCTCATTGCTTAGACTGGTGCTTACTGTTTATCACAAAGTCACGGGGACGTGGACTATGCATATAAAATCCTGGATTTTTTCTGACCTCATTGTACACTTTCTCTTAATGCAAAATTAAACCCTTTTGCAACAGAAAGCTATTGGCTCTCTAAGCAGTAGATATTTCTTCACCTTTTTCCTTACAACTAAAGTAGACTCACATCTGTACATCTCCATATGGCAATGCAGAATACTCTCTTACATGTTAGAAAGTCACCTGCTGTCAGATTAAAAATTGCACTTTTGCACCCTGGACTAAACCTCCCCCCACCAGCTGGAGCTCTTACTGATAGTGTGTGTGGCTAACAAATGTGAGGTCCTGTGCTCTCCATGGCTTGGCCCATGCCTCCTGAGAGTGCTCCCGTGTGCAAAAAGGATCGCGCAGGATGGTTGGAAGGAGGGAAGAGAGAGGGTTAAACACAGACATGTCACTAGCTTTTCATAACACAAGAGCATGAAGAATTCTACTAACTTCCTCTTGCTGTGTGACCACTGAACATGAAATACACAATAATAAAGGACTCCTTTTTATCCCCTTGATTTTGTGAAAAATTTAGGGATGCTCATCTTTATCAGGTAAGGGGCAGAGCGTGGACTCAGCTGTAGGTGCTGTGAGTTTGTGCAAAGACTCTTTGTGCGCTGTCCCTGGGACAGGAGCAGGCAAGGCCTGTGGGAAAGCACACTGCCATGCCTGTGGAGCCCCTTGTCCTCTGGTGACACAGGAATGGCTTTCCAGACCCTTTTACAATCACAGCTTAATGCTGGCATGCTAGCTGTGACTCAGGGCACAGGTAAATGGTACATAGATGGTAAGTTTGCAGACAACACCAAGCTGGTGGGAGTCTCGATCTGCCAGAGGGTAGGGAGGTGCTGCGGGCTGGATCGATGGGCTGAGGCCAGTGGTATGAGGTTCAACAAGCACAAGGGCCGGGTCCTGCACTTGGGGCACAACAACCCCCTGCAATGCTACAGGCTGCAGAAAGAGTGGCTGGAAAGCTGCCTGATGAAAGGCAGCTGGGGGTGTTGGTCGGCTGCTGACTGAAGATGAGCCGGCAGTGTGCCCAGGAAGGCCAGCAGCCTGGCTTGCATCAGAAATAGTGGGGCCAGCAGGAGCAGGACAGTGACTGTACTTGGCACTGGTGAGGCCCCATCATGAATCCTAGGTTCCGGTTTGGGCAGCTTACTACAAGGACACTGAGATGCTGGAACGTGTCCAGAGAAGGGCAATGGAGCTGGCGAAGGGTCTAGAGCACCAGTGCCATGAGGAGCAGCTGAGGGACCTGAGAGTGTTTAGTCTGGAGAAAAGGAGGCTGAGGGGAGACCTTGTTGCTCCCTACAACTACCTGAAAGGAGGTCGTAGTGAAGTTGGGGTTGGTCTCTTCTCCCAAGGAACAAGCAACAGGATGAGAGGAAACAGCCTCAAGTTGCACCAGGGGAGATCTAGGTTGGACATGAGGAATACTTTCTTCCTCGAGCGGGTTGTCAAGCCCCGGCACAGGCTGCCCAGGGTGGTGGTGGAGTCCCTGTCCCTGGAGGGGATTAAACTCCATCTCTCCATAAAAGACGTGCTGAAGGACATGGTTTAGAGTTGACCTGGCAGTGCTGGGTTAATGGTTGAGCTCATTGATCTCAATGCTCTTTTCCAACCAAAATGTTTCTGTTATTTCATGATTCTGTGAATCGTGTTCAATTTTCCTAGCAGGACCCAATTTCGCTGTTCCCAGCTATGGGAACATCCCAGGCCTGGGGGCGCTCCGTGCCGCCGGTGTCCTGCCGTGGTACTGACGAAGACGAACGGCCGCCCCCAG
>NW_010397226.1:0-5477 GCF_000710305.1 Buceros rhinoceros silvestris
GGAAAATGCCCCCCTTTTCAAACCGCGACAAAGAACAAGCATCGTTCTTTTAATAAGTGTATAAGATGGTCACTGGTAACAGTGCTTGTTGAAATTTTGTGGATAGACTGGTTGATTAAGCATTTAAAAACCTGTCTGTTCCTATACAGAACTCTACAATGTTATACTTCACAGTATTTGTTTTTGTAAATCTGCACAGAGACCAAAGCTGCAATATACTTATGAAGAATATTCAATAAAAAAAAGCTTGAGTATCCCTGAGAGCTAGGTTCTGCCTCACAGATGTGACCGGTATTGTGGGACTGTGTTGCATCACACTCCAAGGTTAAATTAAAGTTGGCCTTCCACCTCACTATTGCCAGTTAAGGTGATTCTATCATAGGGATTTTATTATATGTCTCATGATATTTCATATTTTTCTTAATCCCTGGCTCCTGAAGTCATGCAATTCACTTGGGCTTAGTGTTTTCATTAAAAAGAAAAAGTTTCTAGTTCTTACATGGTAGAAGGCAGCATGAAGACTGCAAGCCTGAGAATACCCACACAGCTGGATGAATGAAAAGTAACCTCATTTTGTATTTATTTGTTATTTACATCCCACAGATTTTAAGACTATCCCTGATTGATGATTTTTTAAATTCTATCATCTTTTGATGATTGTGATAATCCATAATAATACGTAGTATGGCAAACTGTCCTCTAGATTTTCATAACTGTTGCAGTAACAATGCACAAAAGCCTGTACATATGTATGCAATTTTGTGTATATGGATATATCAAATATCTAACCAGAGAACTTAAGTATCTGTGGGCTTATACATTCTGGACACACACACAAAGAGAGAGAGAGAATGCCTCAGAAAAAATAAGGACTGTTTTCCAGTAACACTCATCATGATCAGGGCTTCCTGCCTCATGCTCACAGAGCAGCTCAGAGTATGTAACTGTCTTCAGAAGTCAGCTGGTTGAGTGAGGGAATTAATATGAAAAATCCCAAAAGATTGAAAAATAGTGTCCTCGCTGATTTACTTTTGTAGTAGAATATCACTTGGAAAAAAAAAATCAGTTGAGAGATAACTTCCAAAATGTCCAGAGTGGACCACTTTAGCATGTCTTGGTGACATCTTTAATTGTCCAAATAAGGGCCAAATCCTCTGCTTACAGTGCCAGCAGGAACTGTCTACTAATGTGTTTATTATAGAAATCCCCATGATGCTCCCCACAGAAATTCAGGGAGATGTCAGAAAGATCAAGGACTATGGCTACATCATGTCTACTGCCAGCTGCCAAATCTATCAGCTTTGGCCACTGACAGTGCTTTCAGCCGATGGTGTATCAGTTGTACACCAAGTCATACATTACACTCATGACATCTCCTTCCCACCAGTGTTATTTAATCCAATCTGGTCCTATTGCACTTATCCCACTTACTACTCCCTTCCCCTTCTAGGCCACGTTGCCTTTGCTTTGCAGCTTTGTGTTGCATTTAACTCTTCCTTCTTTGGTCAGGATCATGTTGCTCAGGCAGTCCAGCTAATTTTTCCTCATATTTGCCTGCTGTAGCAAAGATATTTCACTCATAAAGAACACACTAGCTGTCATTTGTATCCAGCACTCTATTCCTCTGTGGAGGACATGTCACCCATGATAGCTAAGCCAGCTGTCATTCATGCACAGCACTTCCAACCTTATATCTAGGGCATGTCACTCATACACTTCAGCTGTCCCTTTCACCAGATGTCCTTTAAATCTAGCACACCATTCCTATATCTACTACATGTTTGTGTTCATTACAGCTGTCCCTTTTCCCTATCACTTTTCTCTCCTGTTTAGTAAACGTCATTCAATCATTCACTCCACCTGTCGTCTTCACTAAGTAATCCTTTTCCTGTCTATACCCTGGCTCCCTTAAAAACTCTATTTTACTTGTGCATTATGGCTGTCTGTTGTACCCAGCACTTTGGGGTAGACTTGCAAGAGTAATTCAGAGGCCTTAATAAGTCTCTAAGCATGTCATTTAATACCTAACCATCATTAGCTCTCAAAATTTCCTCAATTCAGCAGTGTCTATGACAAAGTTTTTTTCCAGTGAAGCCCTTTAGGTAACCAAGTTTCAATAGGTGTGTATGTGCAAAATGTCTCTTGCCTAGGCGGTGCTGAATTTTTTGAAGCTCAAATTCATGCTCGGGTTCACAAGATATTCACAAATTGTGTGCTCCTTCACCTTTCTTACTTGACAGATCCACCAGAATAACCATTTTCAGAGCATGCCTATCCAGCAAAAGGCAGTGAGATTGTCCTTCCCCTTCAATAAGAGATTGGAAAGTATAGATTTAAATCAGGCATGTATTTAAATTATTCTTCTTCCTCTGTCACCTTCTTCAAGCTGTGATTTAACATGAGATCTTTCCTGTAGTGGAAGAGCACCCTAACCAAGGGATTGGACTGACTTTTAAAATATTCTCTCTTATTTAATCCCCCACCTTGGTATTTTTAATAGAACGGCAATTGTAAGTGACAGGGTGAAATGTGAACTTCTGACTTGCAGATAGCTTTGTGGTTATATCTTTCATGAAGAATGTAAGTTCAGACGAAATAAGGTTTTGAGAACAGGTCTCTTGGCTGCATGCCCTCATCATTGAGTGATATTAGACTGAGTCCTTATATTTTGTTTGTGTTGTTTTATCTCTTTGTGAAAGAGAAATTACATCATTTAAGTACTTTACTGCAGGAGAGAGTTCACAGCTAAAAAAGTTGTGAGCAAACAGACTTCTTATAAAAAGGGAAAATCCCTTCAGCTCCACTACTCTTCACACTGTTTTCCATAACCTAGCTTCCGGTTCAGTTTTCTTCCATTGGCATATAGTGCAACATGGCTTGGGGAGCAAGGAGAAAGAACTGGTTGGCAATTTGCTTGAAAATTAAATGTCACAGTCTTAAGACCTTGTTGAGGATTTAATCCTTCATCTGTGGTGTGAAATGCATAGCACCAGGGAGGCTGGAAATAAAGAATAATGGTGTGGTACTCCATAATTTCAAGTAACGTCAGCTTCCATGCTGATGATCTGTTGAATTCTTAGCTGTATATTTCTTTTTCCACAAGCCATCATTTGAGCTGTGACTGTGGTTTGGGTCTTCTGTTCGCCAAACTTCTGAACTTCATTTAGGTCCTTACGTGACATCATCCTGATCTTTAGGACTCTTGACGAAAACCTTATTCCTACAGGCTTCTTTTCTCTTAGTTTATCAAATGCCTCCTCTCCCTGCCTTTCTTCGGGTTTCTTTAACTTCTTAACATTTTCTTTAAAAAAATATATACCTTCTCTGCTGGGAAGAAGTTGCAGGGTTTTGATTAGAGGCTGCTGAGTAACCTCTGTGGAAGTAGGCCAGAAGTGTTAGAACTCCATCACGTGCCAAAAATTCTTTCAGTCACAGGAGCACTTGGTACCTCTGCTAAAACATGTTTAAGAAATACCGTATTCCGCTGTGCGGAAGAAACGGAGGAGATGCATGAGAGGAGACATTGCTGGAGACACAGCTCAAGATGTGCTCTTGGAAGGAGGAGCAGAGCTCTATTCCAGAGGAGGTCACCTCCAACAGTCTGAAACACAAAGATAACTCATGTAATGGCAAGGACAACCCTGCGGAACTGCAGCCCTGGGCAACGCATGCTGGAGCAAAGCAACATCAGTAAGAAGCAAGAATCTGCTGAAAGCAACCATTGCACAGTGCCTCAAACCTCCTCTGCACCTCAACACTTCACCAACAGAGATAGACTAAACATAACCCAGGGAGAAAATAAGGAGAACTGACTCTGAGAAGAAAGGAGGAGAGGGTTTGACTGAAGTTGGGTTTGGCTGAAGTTAAGTTTGATGAAAGCTTTATTTTTCTGTCTTTTTTTTCCCCTCAATATCCAATTAAATAATTGGAATGAAATAATTAAATAAGTTTGTGGGTTTTGTCAATCAATTAATTAAAATTGGAGCAATGCCGTATTCCTGTGGCAAAGGCAAGTCCACAGTAAAAATAAAGAATGAAGGTCAATCTGAAGGTCAATGAAGATCCCCCTTTTTAAGACGAAGTAGCCTTCTACATGAAATAAGTGGTCATTTTGTAAGAAGCTATCAAAGCATTAAGTGCAGCCATGATTTGGGTTCCTCTGGACCTTTTGTAACTGCAGAACACCACATGCTTAAAAACAATAGTTAAAAAAAACATGTGTGCTGTTAGATACTAGTAAACCTATATCACTGAGAAGGTATCTTGTGAAATGCTCTGATGAATGTAGATACATATGTTCTTACTGAATCAAAAAGTTCCCTTGATTGCTTCATGAACCTGAACCTTTCTCAATGTCATCTACTAGCATCTATAGAAGCATAACCTGTATGAAGGTTATGGGTTTCGTGTTGTCAAAACTACTTTTGAGGATTTCAGTCTAGGTTGCTATTTTTTAGCTCTGATTTTTCCAAGATTAGATTTCCTGCCATACAGAAGCCAGTTCCAGTCCTAGTAAGGCTTTATTTTGACATCTGAAGCAGTGAAAAATCTTTACACTTGCTTACTGCTTGTAGCTGAATAAATAAATGAATAAACCTTCACTTTTAACACAGCACAAAAATTTATCCTACAAAAATTGCTTCAAGATTTTCCAGTGAAAACACTTGCTGTGTAATCAGGTTCCAAAATTTCCTCAGTGGACACCTAAGAACTGTCATACCTCTTAACATCCTCATAAATGGATAACATTGGAATTATTTCACCAAATGTGTTTATAGAGAAGAAGGTCATCTACACCTGGGGCGGGCTCTCAGAGGTGCTGACAACACTACTGAAGCTGATTGCCTGAAAAGCAAATACACATGGTTTTAGTTTATGTCTGCCTGTAACTTACTAAATATATTTACAGGCTCAGTCTTGCAAACTGCTGCGTGAATACAATTGTATCCATGTGTGAACCATGGCAAAGCAGAGAAGACAGATGATCTTCCTTATATGGACTTTTCCCAAATACACATTAAGCAATTAGAGACGAAAAGTCATTGCCCCCGTGTTTGTATATTCTTCACACTGAAGGTCATTGCACTGTCTGATGTTGATCTGCAGGGGTTATGATCTTTGGCTGGTCGACTCTTGTGGGGTGTAATGTACATGTGTCATTTGTGCAGTATTCTTTCACAGGTTCCATTTGTCACCACCAGAGATGACTATTTTCCTGAAGCATGCTCCTTGTTGACTGAAACCGGAAGTGAATTCCTTTTATGTCAGGAGCTGCTAAGATAGTCCTTGTCAACACATCAGAAGGCTTGGTCAGTATCCCAGAGGTTCAGTCTTGGTTCAGAAAAGGCTTTTTTTTTCTAAAGAGATAGCCTTTTCTGGTGTGTAAATCTTTCCTATCCGGCATCTCTGCCAAATTAACTGGCTACATGCCAACCTTTGGGATGAGCTTGAACCTGTTGAGAAGGCATGGAAAGAGT
>NW_010397226.1:5560-8892 GCF_000710305.1 Buceros rhinoceros silvestris
AGATTGTTTCTTCATCTGTATTGTACCAAGCACAACAAGGCACTGTCCCAACTGGGGCTAGATAACTTGAAAGCATAAAATCAGTCATAAGCTTTGTTATTACTTTGTTAGTAAAAATATTCAGATTCTAATTGTAGAGCCAATACTTGACCCTGCAAGTTGCAGTTTGCTGACTCGTCCTCCTTTGATAATGGTCTCTCTTAATGTGCCCTGTAATAATTTCTCTTAGCCCTAATCACTATTTGACAAAATTAAGTAAGATGCATCTGGACACTTAGAAATGGTGCACCTGAATATTTTAAGGAACTATCTGAAGAACTTTTTTAACTTTTGCAGATAATGTTTGTCAAACTAGGGATCTGGAGACTAAAAATAACTGTATACAGTAGGAAGGAAGAACTGGGAAAACTCTGTCCAATTAATTTTACATAGATTCTAGGCATAATATTCAGGCATACAAGGGAATCAATATGTGAATATTTATGGAGATTCCAATTAATAATTAAAAGTAAGCTTATTAAAAATAGTGAATGTTTAAAAAAAATCTAATCACTTTCTATGTTATAATTACTGACCCAGATCTCACCATTTATCCAGGCAGATGGAGTCTTAGGTCCGCATGGAATGGTGCTGGAGTCCAAGGGGCTCTAAGTGAACAAAGGGTTTAGTCAACATGGAGCAAAACATAGAAATGAAGCCTGCCTAGATAGGATGGAGGATACCATGGATAACAGACTGAAATAAGACATTACACAAAGTGCTACCTAATACAGATTTACTGACTTGGAGATAAATACTCATTATAAGTGATAGATTTCAAATAAGTTGACAAAAGCAAGAAGAAAGTAATTACTGAGGTAAGTTTTCTCAGGGGAGAGCATTATCTAGGAGTGCCAGGCAGCATCACTGTGGTCACTACTGGAATCCATCTTATTTGTAATGACGACTTTCTTATATCAGCCATGGAAAGACAGAAGATTCACTAATTGTGCTTGGGCACCAAAGGCAAATTTTCAAAAGGTTTAAAGAGACTGGTCTTGCCCATTATGCAGATGTAACAGATATTTTCAAAGCTAAAGGTGACATGCCAACAAATCCTTCTCCCTTGCCACCACTCATGGCTTGGCTTCATGGACGAAGATTTGGGAAGGGCTTTACCCACGCTTACTGCAAGCGCTGTCTTTTCTTACTGCAAGCGCTTACTGCACTGTCTTTTCTCCTCGAGACTGATTCTACGCGTGCTCTCAAAGGAGACAGCAGCATTACGTATGGTGTGTCACCAAATCTCCCGATTGGAGGCCAGGGTGGACCCAAAGTACTTAAAAGCACATTTCTGCCAAGAGGTTTTTCAAAATATTGATTCTGTGTTCCTGTATTCAGACTAAGAACTGATGCTGGCTAACAATTTGCTTGAACCTCTATTTAAATTTGAAATCCAGGAAACTCATGGTAGATATTTTTTTTTTTAATATAGGGAATAGAGTACTTTTCGACCTAATACTGGAGATATGCTCTGACCCTGCTTGCAAGCTGGTATATGTCAAATTCCCAAGGAGGTGGGTAGGTATTGGAATACAGATACGCTGAAGCAGTAGAGCATCTATTCAAAAGCAAGTTACTGGCTCTTGGCAATAAAAGACAAGCATGACAGAAGCATCAGCTTTCTGAAGCATGTAGATCCAAAAAAAAACCCAGGTAAGAACCTGAAGTACGATTTATGAAGAATTTAGGCATTTATGCCCAAAGTGAGAACTATTAAAAAGTTAAAAGTGTTACCTCTGAAAATGATTAGACTGTTAGGTGTTAGTCCGAAAATTCATTTTATACCTTAAGTATTTTAATGTCCATGTACTGTCCATGTACTTTAATGTCCAAACTGAGAGGGTGGTGACACTCCAGATACAACCATATTTCCTATTAGTTGACAAAGGTTTGGTCCTTTGCTGTTTCCTGGTCCTCCTTTTCCTCAGTAGCCCTGTGGCTGTGGATATTATTTTTAGTAACTCTGAATTCAGACACCAAATGTGGACTTAAGAAATCACTTCATAAAGGACAGGTATGGGATAGGTGTGCAATGCCATGCCCAAGGGAAGCAGCAGAAGGTGAACAAGAGTCGGCTTTAATGTAGCATAAGCGTCCAGCTTCTTTACAAAGCAAATACCTCTTCAATTCCAGTGAGCACTTTCCTGTGCTAATTAGTCTGGAGCGATGAGTGAGGCATGAACCGGGGAGCTGGAACAGACATGATACCCAACAGGAGCAGATAGTTGAAGTCTGTTGCAAACGTCAGCGCAGCACAGCAAACGTAGGGCCTATGTGTCCGAAGCAAAGTTTCACTTGAGGGGAGAAATGAACACAGTCACCATTTAAAGGACACTACAAAAAAAGAGTAGGTGACGGCTATCTGAAAAGTAGCAGATCCAAGAACAAGGGTGACAAATAGACATAGCAAGCATCACAAGAATTAATAAATAGGTTGGTTGCAAATCGTTTTGTGTCTTGTGTTTGATTGATAATTCTTAACTGAATTATATGAAGACTGCAGCACAAACTCATGCCTTATTACACCACAGAGTATCCACAGGGAAGAGCTGCCATTAAGAAAATTAGGCATTGGAAAATGTTCATTTATATGTTTTGCCATATTGAATACTAGAGAATCTGTGTGAGAGAGAAACCGCCAATGCAGACTAGATTCTCTGGTGTCTAATAAAACTGTGCTCTCTTACTGTAAAGCTCTCTTCTCTGTGAAGACAGTCTTAGTAACTCTCCATTTTTTATACCAAATCACTCATTTTCATCAATCATATAGAAATCACATACTTCTCATGATTATACTCCTTTTTCAAATGTGGCTGAAACAGAAATTGCCAGCAGATTAGAGAATTACTGGAGAGGAGCAGACAGACAAAGGAGTGCAGACATGTGGAACCTGATGGGATAACATCTATTTCTCAGAAAACCAGATAAAAAAGTACTAGAATTAAATTACCATAATCTATGGACAGATTTACCTGTTTGTAACTTTCTGGAAACTACTTAAGGATTGGAAGGAATATTATATATATACTGCCTAGTTTTTTCCACTTTCTGTGGCCTTTCGGATAAATATCAGCCTGAGAAATGAAGCATTAGTTATACTGAAATTCAAAACTCTTTAATATTTTTAAAAAAGGTTGAGAGGTGTATTGAGCTTGTGTGGCAAAGTTTTGAAGTGGAGGCAGGGTGGGGGTGGGGATGTGTGCTACGGGGATGGCTTCTGTAGGAAGCTGCTAGAAGTTTCCCCTATGTCCCATAGACATAGGTGAAGACCATGGTTAGTCAGGCTGTTT
>NW_010397226.1:9004-26236 GCF_000710305.1 Buceros rhinoceros silvestris
TACAGGCCATGGATGTTAACACCAAAGCAGATATGCACCTGCAGCCCATGGAGGACCCCATACCAGAGCAGGTGGATGCCCAAAGGAGGCTGAGACCCCTTGGGAAGCCTGCGCTGAAGCAGGCTCCTGGCACTACTTGTGACCAAAACTTGGGACCCAAGCCAGAGCAGTTTGTGAATAACTGTAGTCTATGGGAAGGACTAGCACTGGAGAATGGAGGACTGTCTCCTGTGAGAGGGACCCTATGCTGGAGCAAGGGAAGATTTTGAGGAATCCTTCCCCTGCAGAGGAAGGAATAGCAGTAACAAAGTGTGCTTAACTGACTGTGACCCCTGCTCCCTGTCCCCCTGTACCACTCGGAGAATAGGGTAGAGAAAATCAGAAGTGAAGTTCATCCCAGGAAGCAGTGTGTGGGAAAGGTGTTTTAAGATTTCGTTTTTATTTCTCATTGCCCTACTCTGACTTGTTTGGTAATAAACAAAATTAATTTTCCCAAGTTGAGTCTGTTTTGCCTGTCATGATAATTGCTGAGTGATCTTTCCCTGTGCTCATCTCAACCCATGAATCTTTCATTTTATTTTCTCTCCCCTGTCCGGCTCAGGAGGGGAGTGATAGAGCGGCTTGAGCACCTGGTATCCAGCCAGAATCAACCCACCACAAGAGGAAGTTTCACAGAAATTTTAATGTAAAAGTAAACAAATCTACATGTGAAACGCAATCAAATGTTGCTAACAATTGCAGCAAGAGCATTACACTGAACAAAAAGATGTAAATGAAGAGATGAGTATCTACATTTATACAGTTGAGAATAGGGAAGGTTAATGCAAGACATGGTATGACTCATAAAGACGGGATGTAGATATTCACAGCTTAAAGAAATGGGTAGGATAAAGACAAACAACCTTAAAATAAGGTCACAGATGTTTAGCTGATTATTAGGAAAAGGCTGTGATCTGTAAGAGAAAAGGAGGCATCAAAAAAAATGAGTTAAATTTGGCTCGTGTCTGAGGTTTAGTAAGCAGAAATATTTTCTAATCAACAGAAAAACAAAAGCATTTCACAGGACTGGCCCTGTGAAACAAGAACAAGGAGAGAGGTAATACTGAGAAAACAAGGCAAATTGGTGGTTTCTAGCACTGAAGTTAAAAATCCGTCAGACTGTGGGGTCTGTTCAGTAAGGCTAAGTATTGGACAGACATGATTTTTTCAGCAGAAATTCGTTGTGTTTGGAACTGAGGATGTATTCACTGCCATGACATAGCCAGGGTAAAACTTCCAGTTTCAGAAGAAGTTGCCTAGAAGAGCATTATTGCTATAATTAGTTAGCTAAAATGTGGAAGTGGGAAATTTAATTTCTGGAATCTGCTTCCTCTGCTATCATGGAAAAAAGTGAAAAAACAAACAAGCACCAAAGCAAAAAAACAAAGCAGAAATATTTTTGTTAGCATGTAAGATACAGTCAGTAGAAGTTGTGTTTGAAAAAGAAGAAGGGGATTTAGTTAGCAGCCTAACCATTTCAGAGATATTTAAAGAGTCTGATTAGGCTCTTAGGCTCAAAAACGGAGTTTCTAAGTCAGAACTAAGCATTCAGGTGGGGAAGATTTAAATGCGCATACTCCAAGCTGATGAGGCAAAGGTAAACTGTAGTTAACAAACCATTAATTTCATCCAACTTCAGATGTATAAATTTAGGTGCACTCCTAGAGAATGTATTCTGGTCTATTTTCATTTGAATGGAATGGAACTCAAATTCTCCAAAGCCACCCCATGATGCCAGCCAAAATGCGCTGAGTAGGGATAGCTGTAAGGTCATCTTCAAAAATGCACTCCCGTTTTCAACTAAAAGACTGATGTAGCCACAGCCTTTGATACCTATCTTAGATACTTTAGATATCTAACTTTCAGGTATTGGACTGTGTCACACTGGATAAAGACCAATACTTAGAGAGGAGGCAGGAGCATTACAGCTGTGCAGAGCAGGGTGGCTCTGGGCGTATACATTGGAACAACACTGTCATCTCAGGAACTTTGAAGCCCTGAAGGTGATACCTGGTGAGTTTAGATATCTGCAAAGATATTGCGGGGCAAGATTTGGTTTTGTTTTGGTTTTTTAAAACTGGAAATTGAATGTTATTCTTTCATTGCCGTTGTAGGCATTAGATGTAATTTCTGCATCTGAAGTTTAGATTCACAATTAATTTTATTCGTATACCTCAGACTGATTCATAAAAGCATTTGTTATCTCATATTTGGATAGGTTCTTTATAGTTTTAAAATCTAGGATCCACTGATTCTTAGGTACTGTTGTAAAGCCTTTACATTTTTCCTAAAATTGGCTTGAAAACATTGTTTTAAACAATATTTCTTTTCCAGAGCTGGTTTGGCCCAAGAACATCTGTTCTCCATCTCTGAAAAAGCACCCTACATGGCACTCACTCATGCAGATGCACATAAGCAACAATCATTTTCATGTATATTCTTATTTGTTGATAAGCCTTTGGCATGTATGTCTCCTGTTAAATAATTAGTAAGAACACTGGAACAGTGTCAGTTTCTCAAGCTTGTTGTTGACAGTAGAAACAACAAAAAGATCTGATCATGGCAGTTGCTAGCCTATGATTTGGAAAGACTACAGTTTAATTGATTCAACTACATATCTCAGTGAATTCAGACCCTAGTTATGGGGAATTTCTGTCTCTGGATCAGTGTTTTTCAGCTTAGGTAATTTTAAGCTCTTGAAGATGTAGAACTAAACTACCAACAGAAAAGATTCAATTCCTGAATTAGGCATGTCCTGTAGGAGTGGTTATGGTCTCAAATGTTGCAAAGATGTATCCAAGAGCAATCACTCTTACCTGTGACATCCCTATAGTACGATATACCTGCCCTAGCAATTGCCAGACCCCTCTTCAGGGCCCGATCCTTATATTACGTTCTCCTCAATCTTCTAAACATTCTGCATCTCCACTCTGTGCTGAAATTTGTTTGGATAGAATAGAACAAAGAGATGTTATTGAGAATAGACAAGAAGTCATCTTATGGCAACCAGAGGCTTCTGAAATTACAGGTTAAAAAAAAAGAAGGTCTGTATTTTAACGTAAAAGGTATCTGAGGCCTTTTTCACTGAGAAGCCTGGGGAAATTAGAATTACCATATTTCTTCTTGGGAAAAGTTTGCAGTATCTTTGAACATTCATTCCAGCATAGCAGTCCCACAGAACAAGCAAGTGGTCTTGTGGTTAGAGCAGAGAAAGATGTCATCTGGGTTTCATTTGCAGCAGTGCTGCTGACTTGCTTTGACACCTTGAACAAGGCATTTAACATCACTATGGCTCAGCTGTAAATGATAATTAATTACAGTTGTGCCCAAAAGCTCCAGTCAGGATGAGGCCCAAACATGCCTGCTACCGTACAAACCAGGTCTGACAGCATCCCTGCCCTAAAGAATCTAATTTAAAACAAGATGCAGCTAGCAAATCTGACACAAAAGGAAAGAAGGGAATAGACAGAAGGAGGGTAATGAAAATAAGATAATGAGGTTACTTAGGGAGCCATTATAGAACTTGAATGTTCCAAAGCATTAATTAATTGATTAATGAATTAAAATTAGCTCTCCCTAACTGCAACATAACCTCTCTACTACGGATTTCGTGTAGATGCTATTGCAGAAGAAAATCCTGAAGAAGTAGAGGTCAAGGCCTTTGGGTTAGGTCTGACAGGTTAATCTATACATCAGAGTAATACAGAAGGAAGTGTGGAGCTGATAAATAGAAATTCAAGCCTGACATCCCTAGGGAGAAGGAGGAATATATAGGTAATCATGTAGAAAGTCATAACAATTTTCATTATTTTTTAAAATTTGTAAATAAAGAGCATGTTACTGAAGTGCATTTGCTTTTTCATCTTATAAGTGTCATAACTGAACAGTAATAATACAGATGTCAGATTGAACCTTTTTATTTCACTTGTTGAATTTTGTGATTTTTCCCTTCCTCAAGTAGCTAATAGCAGTGAAGATGTTGAAAAAACAATCAGCAGGTCATCAATGACTTGTGCCTTTTCTTTTGCATATCATTGCCATCTTTTTCCTTGCAAATGAAATGAAAACCAAGGACTTTACCACCAGCAATAATTTCTCTTTCTATTCTTTATGTCTGTGTTCCACCTACTTCGAATAGCCTCTTCTTTTATGGGTCAGCTCAGACTCCACAGAAACGAGAATGTTTTCCTACTGTTCCCATTGTCTGTTTCAAATGGCATTTTCTTCCTCTGAATTGTTCTAACTTTACTGATTTGCCTTCCTCTCCCATTTTTAATATCCTTTTCTTCCCTCGTACTTCTTCTACCTCTGTATTAGTTGGATTTGAGATCAGATGATTATCGACTTTCCCCAGGCATATGAAACGAGCTATATAATTTCATTGCAATTATATCTTCAGAGGGGACCAGTGTAGCAGGCAGATGGAAAGAGCAGAGGAAGAATCCAAGCATGCCACAGTGCTGCTTTGTTATTGGGAACTGCAGCAACAAGGAGTCCTGCACACTGGTGGAGGTGGAAAACCAGCAAGAAAAGGAATCAGTTGCAAAAGAGCTATAGCAAAGTTTTCACTTTCAAAGGCAAAACTAGGCATCTAGATCTTTACTTAACACACAGTAAGGTAGATTCAGATGATATAGACTGTAGAAATGTAGGTGGTAGAGTTGGCTTGCGAACAAGAACTCTCTTGTTCTGAAGAATTTGTTGGGGTTTTTTTTTTTTTTGTTTCAGGCAGGAAAATAAGAGTTATCAAAAATATTCACAAGCTGAGAGATGGGGAGCTCTTTTGGGAAAGCCAAACTTCCATGCTAGAGGCTAGTTTCAACTTCTCCTCTTTGGGAACTCTATCCTGTATGCAGTCATTCAGTGACAGTTTCAAAACTGAATGCATCCAGTGAAACAAAATTTACTTCTAATTAAGGAACTTTTTAAAGTGGGGAAATATCATGTTTCAGTCTGGTTTATTAGCTTGTATTCCTGCTCACGTAAGGTTGAAGTCAATGGCAAAATTCCATTGTCCCCAATATGACAAGATTTCAATCTAAGAATCTAGCTCATTTTGCTAGATGGAAAAACACAGTTCTGGGAGATCTCCAAGAATCCACTGGGTGAAGTTCATTGACTGAGAATCAGGTCACAAACAAGCAGAAATATAATTTTCCTTAATTTGCTAACAGCAACATCACATTTTTCTATTCCCTACCTAGAGCTTTTAAACAGCAACTTCAGACCTGCTCTTTTCAAGTTCCTGTTCTGGTTGTTGTTATTTCTTTGGGAAGTGTTTACAATTCCATTGGGGAGAAGGGAATTAAAAATGAATACACTATGTGATTTTGTGGAAATAATTTAGTTATGTAAGAAACACCCTTGCTGTTTTACCTTGAAAAATGTTATGGAGGACTACGGGAAAATATTTTGTGGTACTTCAGTGTACTGCAGCTAACGGGAAATATTTGAGAAAATATCAATCAAAGTGTTACAAAACAGAAGAAATTACTCCAGTTGCAAAGAAACCTTTCTTCATTATGTTTTACACATAGTTTTGTCATATTGCTTAGTTTAATTAGAGCAGAAGTCTAGCTTCTGATCATTGGTTTAGCGGGTACCATAAAATGAAGTTTATTTAATTTTCTAAAACAAGAAAAGCAGGGTACAATTAATTAGAAGTTAATTACAATATAATGAATCATTTATACTCACTGTGCCAACGTTGCCCAGATCCTTACTGATGTCATCCTTCCTGAGCACTTCTACCCTCTCCATTGTGGGTTTTCCCCTCCAGCAGTGTGGGGTGTCTCCCACGTGACTTTTTTACTTCCACCAATATTTTCAGTGCCTAGTTCAAGATGAAGATTGAAAGAGGGGAAAAAAAGCCCTTCCTCTTTTATTTCTTTTTCTCTTCATTTTCTTACTTTTTTCTTTTTTCTTTTCTCTTTTTTCTTTTCTCTTCTTTCTTTTCTTTTCTTTCCTTTCTTTTCTTTTCTTCCCTTTCTTTCTTTCTTCCCTTTCTTTCTTCCCTTTCTTTCTTTCCTTTCTTTCTTTCTACTTTCCTCAGGCATAATTTTCATTTAGACTTCTGATTACCTTTTATGTTTGACAGAATATACCTATAAAATTTGTTAGTAATTGTTTCATTTCCCAGCCTGGCATGTGTAGTTAACCTTGAAAGACTGATTGGACAATGCCTGCACTGAACCCAACCTTTACTGGCACCAGAAAGGTCGCAGAACAACTCTCACTGAACCTCTGCCTTTAAAGACAAGGTTCTGTACATACTGGAATTACAAGGCTTTTACTGCTCATTAATTCATCATTTAAAAGATGTTAACTAATCACTCTCTATAAGACTCCAGTTTAAAAATCTCTCTGGCATGAAGTGCCTCATACCTGGCACCTAGAAGCCTGAAACCATTTTGGAGTAGCAGAGTATTTGTAAAAAACTTGTTCATGTGTTTTTCAATTAAAACAATTTATGGAGAAGAGAGGTGACTCTTTACATTTCAGTTTGGTAATGCCATCGATAATATTAGTATTCTGTACCTATAATATTGGAACATTCCAAAACTCTTTCTACAACAACAATCTTTATTTTTCTAACTGTTGTGCAAAGAGAGAATTCTTTATCTAAAAGCTCTTTAGTCTACAGTGATTGCATGATAAAGTACTTAAGAGTATTATTAAAACAATACAACTCCCATCCTTAGACAGAGCACTACACAATTTTAGTCTCACAATAAATGCTGGACTGAAAAATCCAAACTGGAAAAAAAAATAAAAGAAAACAAGAAAGAATTAAAGCATTATGAGAGCATGCCATCTGTTGTCAATGCTCAAGTATTTAATACATGAGAATAAATGCACAATATATTGCTTATATCAGAGTAGTTCTGATGTTTCGCAACTTACACATGCTAAGTGCAATGAGAATGACAGAAAGAGAAACCTTAATTTAAACAACTAAACAATTGACAAAAGGTTGAACAAATGTATGCAAGAGAGAGAGGCATAGGTGAGAGACATTCAGAGCAGCAGTGGCAGAACTTCCTGATAACTTCAAGTAGTGAAAAAAGTGTCCTGAGTAGGAACCTCACATCCACACACGCGTAATTACCAAACCAAGATAAAAACATCACTAAAATCAAACTTCTAAAATCAGTGATATACCAGAACCACATCTACTAGGTAAGCCTTGTTCTAGCTCTTCATGAGTACAAATTTAGATATGGTCTAATTGTGAGTACATTTATTTCTTATCGCTGCCTTTTCACTGGGGTATGAAGATGAGATCTTCCAACTCGTGGCATAGATTTTGCCCATCAGACTCGGAGAAGTAGCAGGCACAAGCTATTATCCATCAGGCAGATGGTTCTCTAGAGAAGGAAACAATGTACATTTGATCTGTGGTTTGCAGCTGCTAGAAGATAGCAATGAGGCACTGAAATTTCTGGCCCACAAGAGGAATGTTGTCCTAAGTCTGAAACAGTACTTAAAGAAGCTTGGTGAAACACATATAATTGGCAGACGTTTTTGAAAATCAGTATAAAGTGGTTTACATTTCAGTCTATCATACAAGAAACTTAGGAGCTGTTCCAAATTCTGAGACCTTGTGTGACATCTCTGTTATCTGGTTTGTCAAATCAGAGCACTGGTCATTGCCTGTTTACTAGTGAAGAGGTATGAAACTCTCATTTACAGTAAGGATATTATTATGAAAGTATAATAGTAGCACTTGTTGGGCTAGACAAGACAAAATTCTTTATTTTCCTGTTACAAATCAACACACAAAAAAATCCCAGACACTTTGGCAGGTATCACATTTTCAAAAATTTATGGAATGCGCTGTATTCCCTTGTACACATTAGTGATTAGCAGTAAAATGGAAATAATTATTCACATGTAGTATTTGGTGTCAGAGAAGTGCTGTGATAGTTATGAAATAAAAATTTTGAAAGTGCTGTGATAGTCCACAGAGTTTAGGCTTGAGATCAGTATTACCATGACCGTTTTTGCAACCTGAAATGGGGCATGACCTAAAACCAACACTATCAGAAATGAGACTTTCAGAGACTACTAGAAATGAAATGTGGGACTCATCAGCCCATATGTTGCTGTCACCAGAACAAGTCAACCAAATTCCTTTCAATGGAGTCAATGGAAAGTAAAGTTCTCTCATGGTACTATTTTGCTTTTGCAGATTAGGCATATATAATAGGACAACGAATTATAGCACAAAAGTATCTGTTTCTTTCCTCTGACCATGAATGGATGCTTGAGTGTCTAGCTCAGCTGCAGAGGTATTCTGGATAGGAGTTATAGTGCATCTGGTACTTTCATGTGGAGCTAGCAGCTGTGAAACAAGCCTGATAGGGTCCTACAGTTTTCTGAAGAGGCAGCAGAAGACTGGGAAAATTGGGAGAAATCTTAAATTGCCATGTAAACGGGTTGTGGATGACCATGCTTTGAGAATCTAATCATTCAGCTGAAGTTACAAGGATAGTCTTACCCATGGGTCTGCCATCTATGCAAAGACTGGTGGCTATGTCTTCGTTAGAGTCATTGGTTCACTTGCAGAAATAACGGGTTTATGTGTATGTCTAAGTTTTGTTCACATACCTTTTCTGTGATACCTAATTGAGTCCAGTGAGAACAGGCTGAGGCCTCTGGTGACTGAAAAGCACTTGGAGATGTTAAGAGTGGTGGAAAGCCCAAACTGCCATCCTTCACTATCTCTGAGTATGGCAAACAAATGTTTAGTTCAAGTTCAAGTGACTTATGGCCTCAGACAACGAGCACTTGTTTCACAAAAATGAGCATGACAGTATGTTTCAGGAAAACAAAAATTATGCAACATCAGGAACAAATGTCTGCAGCATTGCCAGCTAAATGAACGTCTGCAGGGAACTGTAAATACAGAAGCCATTGAAGACTAGTCAGTGTATGGTTTCGGTCTCTAAACAATAACACTAAGCAGATCAGTTACAGAGCACTTCATAATTTGCAGTCTCTGCAGAAACAAAGAACTTCTGTTGTATTTTTTATCAGATAGCAGCATTCCTGTCTTGAAATCAAAATACAACAGAAACTCCACTGCCCTGTGCAGTTGTTTTGGTCATGAATAGGGGCTCTGTTCAAGATCAGTGGGATATATACACCTAGGAGGACACTATGCTTCTGAAAGTTAACTAGGAAACTGTTGACTCAGATTCTGCTGATGAACAACTCATGGCTTCAGGCTCCAAGTGTCTCGATTTGCTGTTTTATTTTTTCTTCGGGACAATTCATTTAATTTGTACTATATCTAGAGGGTTAGTGTGTCCTCAAGTATAACAGCACACAAGTGATAAATAATACAGTATTACTCCTAACTTTTGGGAAAAAATGTTTTGCTTGGGAACACAAAAGCAAGTCCATTTCTTTAGGTTAGGTATTTTAAATAGGTATTGGTGGTGCTTACAGTATTAATAGCAGAACAATTCATCATTGCAATAAAATTACAGAAATAATAAAATTAAGATGTTTCTGAATTCTGTTTGAAAGTAAATACATGTATAAGCTAAACTGTAAATGAGACAAGTCAGACTTCTAAATCTACATACAAATATATACATATATGTGTTTGTACATACACGAAAAGTTATTCAGTGTAGTAGATCTGATCATGGAGATCAGACTGCTATACCATTAAAACGAAATTATTTGAGGATTCTTTTTTTTAATGTAGAAGGAAACTGCAGAACAATCCCTACCTTGTCACTAGAGGTGAGTCTGAAGCACGGGGAGATGAACAGAAAGATTCTCGTGAAGTCCAGCTAACTTGGTCCCTGAGACACAGAAACTTCAATGAGCTTCAGTTACAGAAGAACCACCAACATCCTGAGGTGTACAGACCTTCCAACTCTCCTGCCAAAGAGAGTCTAGAAGACTGGGAAAGTATAGGTCAGAGCTGCTTAGTGCTGGCTAAACACGAGCCAGCTCAGGGCTGGATGCAGGATGTCTCGAGTCACATAAATTCTGACAGCCTGCATCTGGCACGAAGCTGGAAAGCAGGACAGCATTGCACATCTTCCTACAGACCTTCCATCCAAATCCCTCTAACTTCAGGCATCCCTACATGTAGGCCCATATCATGATTAAGAAATTTTTCCAATGAAGCAGTACTGCAGAGAGTCACACTTGGAAACTTAATCAGCCCTCTTGGTTTTTCGGTTTCTGATCTGATTAATCAGCCAGTCTAAACGAATACCGTTCTGCCAATTTGTCCTGGCTAAGGGTCTGATTTATTAAGTCTGTATGTCTATATGTCCTGTAGCTACCCAAAAGCTTAATGCCATTCGAATGACCTACACTTGTGGGTGAGATAAACTGAGAAGTTTACCAAAGTTGGACAGAATATTTTCCTCCTGTAACTTCTCCAATACATCTTGGCTAAAACTTCTTGCGCTGCAAGAAGGGGGTGGGGAGGAAGTAAGCAATGTGCTCATTCTTACACACACATGCACCCCTGATGTGTTGGGTTGTGTTTATTTTCCCTCAAAGCTCTGGGTTTTGAAAAGTCAAAGCCCTCAATTCTTGCCATCGATGGCATAAATTAAAACCGTAACTACCGAACAACTAAAATTTGGGCCAAGATTATAAAGAAACTACACAGGAAAAGTACCAAAAGGCTACAACTGAGAATGTGGCCCATTCCTAGATGTTATGTTAAAGACCTATCGGGTATAATGCTTCTTACACTTCCATTATCTCTTGAGAAAAACTGGCATCCATTTCATTCTTTGGCAGGGCAATCATAGGTGTCCATCCTTGCAGAGGGATGCTGTGGATTCATGTGCACATAGGCCTATAGATCCTCTTGGTGGCCTTTGGTTACTTATACAGGAAGAGTCTATGTTGTATTAGAAGAAACTTATCAAAATTATCACACATGCCAAAAATGCAAATGCATTTACAATATACAAATGTGCAACACATACACACTAATATCTTGATATATGAATATTATTTATTTAACACAAGTAATAGCCTTGGGTTTCTAAAGGAGTGTGTCATGGTCACTAACTGAGCAACGTGAAACCCATGTCATGACATACTTATGAAAGACGGAACAAAAAGTATTAATTTCTCTGAGGAAAAAATTCTCTCCATTCACCAACAGATTTTATGGGCTGTTTGTAACCTGAGGTATTAAAAGGAGACTAAAGATAAAAGTAAACAGTTGACTGTTTGCATCTACTCATAGAGAACTATGTCAATACATATTTCAAGTTTTATTTTCTTGACTAATACTAATTTTTTCTTCATATTATTTACTTTCTGTATTGCCACAATGTATTCCGAGACTCTCTAGTAATAGTACTCAGTAAAAGCAGGGTGGGACTCTTAGGTCAGTCCTATGCATGAAACATGGCAGATAGTGCTCCACTTCAGTGGTAGAGTTGCAAACATTCCCAAATATGCTATCGTTCTCCTGAAAGCTACCTAGGTTTCAAATCCAAAATCTGGCACAACCCTATTTCATTGTTTATAGTATGCTCATTACTATAGTATCTAGGGACACAGATATGTATCCTGGAGTGGGATGATGAAGGACAAAAGAGAAAATGGTCTTCTTTCACCAGTTCTCGCTTGCATGATAGAGAAAGAAAATCCACTTTAAAGTAATGAAGAAGATGGATCAAAGCTTTTCTTTTACTTCCTCTGTTTTTCCTTTATGATTTTATCTTTCGCTGCCACTTTCTTTTCCCCCTCTTCCTTTCACAAATTGCATACACTCCCACTCACAAGTTGCTACCACTCAGTCTACATTTGCTTGCTCACAGACATTTTCTTTTCCTTATATACTCATTCTTGCCGGCAAAGAACAGCTAGCTCCTCTTCTGAGCCATCCCCTCCCAAGAGCTGCCAGTCCAGGGCATCTGAATCCCAAATCCTTTCTCTGCATTACTGAATGCCTTTGGCCAGTCCCATTTCTGTACACATACCCTTGTCTGATCACCCATTATCTAACAGTTTCCCCTTACCGTGCAAATGCAGTCCATTTTACCATGTAGAAGCTGACTGCATGCACGCTGAAAATCTTACATTTAGCCAGATTCTCCCTCATCTGTCACATTCATTCCAATCCAGTCTCTAAACGACTTCCACTGGCTTCACACAAATCCTTGCATATAAATCTCCTATCCTATCTTATCCTAAACGTTATGCTGGGGTTGTCATCATAGCATTCAATGGCCTTGTGGAGAACTAAAACCTGAGTTATGTTTGTCACGTGTTTGGTTTGCCAAAGGAAGGAATTGCATGCTGTAGAGCTTGTTCTGGAAAACTTCCTTATTCTCCTAGGAATAAATTTCTCCTAGGAATAAATTTCTCCTAGGAATAAATTTCTCCTGGATCTGGACGAATAGAAGAAGCAAACGCAGGATGTGCATAGCTGTAATTACACAAAATCACAGAACTTTGTGATTTGTTCCCCCTAATCATAAGCTTGTTCTGTTACAATTTCATTAATTACCTGAGCCTTTGTTGATATTCCACTCTAACACTTCCGTCATAGCAGCTGTAGCAATAGGAACTGAAACCCTGCTAACAGACTTTAGCATCCATTGTCATGCTATAGCACATAGATATATCTAAGCTTTTGAAGTGCAGGAGCCTAGCTGTTGCTGCATGGACCTTTCTGAGAGCAGTTCTTTTCCTTTTCCTGTGGTAACTGGCCAGTGTGTTTTCCCCCAGGTGTCCCTCCTGTCTGGTGTTGAAGTTCCTAATGAAGTGTGCAAAACACTATTTGGGAGTCTGAAAGTGCTGCCCCTGAATAGACTTTATCTGAAAAAGAAACAGGAGACTACCTGAGCAGAACAGAGAGAATCTGCGTGAATGTGCATGCATTTCCTAACGGGTTGTTTGTTTCTAATGTTGATTTGTGTTGGAAATATCTCAATAACTTATCCTGGCCTGAGCTCCCTGGAACCACAAGACGTAGTATTTATTAATAGCCTGTAAGATCAATCAGTACTAGTTTGGAGACTATATTTACTATAAGAACTTAATGACTCCATCACTTGCCTTGCTCTGTAAGGTTAGAGTGTTTGGAGCTGCCACTGATGACAGAGGAACCTCTAAGTACATGGGCTGCATGGAAGTCTTCATAAGTGCAACAGCACCACTGTCAACAATTCTTCCTTTCTTTTATTAAAAAAAAATTACTAAATTGAGACAATAGTTTAAAGGAAAAGAAAAGCCTTGTCAATGAATCGCTGACTCCTTTTCTTTTACTTTTGCTTTTCTCTTCTCAGACTACCCATCATCATCATCTGCAACATAATGAAGTTGACACATATAAAAGTTTATCAGTTATCAGGTATCCTGCCAGTGCCATTGACCAGAATGTGTATCAAAATGTACATCCAGCCATTTCTCACATGGATTTACTATACAGAAACTCATGACAAACTCCTTACCATTGCAGGATTCAAAAGCAGAACTAGTTTCCTTGGTTGCTTTTCTTTTTTTCTTATGACACTCTGAAGTTTTGAAGTATTTGGATTATTTTGCACTCACCAGTTCATACATGCTTAGGAAATAGATGCATGGTGTGTGGCTCACACGAAAAGTGAAAGTAGAAGTACTCTTGGATTATTTATTGTGTTGTAGACTGCTACATGCAGGACGAGACCCTGGGACACAAATATAGTTCTTGTCGTGCCACATATTCCTATGCAGATACAAAGAAAACCACACCATTTCATTTATTTTGTGTTATCATTTGACTCTACCTCATCCTAGATGGTTGTGGGTTTTTTTTTCCTATGATAAAGACTGAAGGACAGTGATCAGTTTCAGAAAAGGCAGAATTGTATCATCACAAGACAAAAGCCTTTGCCTCCCAAAGAGAAAATATTCTGCTCCCATCTCAAAAAAAGCTTGTAAAAAAGTTGTGTTATACTACTGCTTTGCTGCTTATTTTTAATATTGCATTTAATACCTGTTATTTAATATAGCATCCATATCTATTGTATCCATATCTAAGATACTCAAGAAGCTATGCATACTACCTTAACCTGCTGTGCAAATCATACTTTCAGCAACTATACTATTTTGTTCCATAATCCGATTATTTCTAATGAATTAAATGAGGTTCAGTTGATGTTTGAATGGATGCTGGGAGAGCTTATATATATGCATTTGGCAGTGATGCATATGTGTTGGGCATTACAATGCAGGGCAGTCCACAGGCAGATAGCACTAGGCAATTTTTGATGCTATTTCTGGATGTAAACAGAGATTTGACCACTCTTGTTTAACAAGTCCTTTTTTGTTTCTCAAAATAGTTAACTTTATATCCTGAGTAGTTTCAGCTCTGGTAATTATTTTTGGATGACCTACATTTTAGTGAATTTTGAGTTGCTTGTGATACTCCGCTTATTTGCTTATCTCCATTGAGAGTGCAATACTTCTACAGCCTCTGAAAATACTGACCAGAATACCAACAGGGAGCTTAGGGATTTTAAAGGCTGATGAGATATTGTATGTTTCAATTTTTAAATATAGTATCATGATATTACTATTTGTAATTGTGGTGGTTAACTGATTAAATAAACTATAACGCTGTAGAAATATAACTGAGAACTTCAAATTCATCTCCTAGCCTTGATATTTGTTAAAATAATTTGAGTTTATCACGGAGAAAATTGTTCAAATTAATGTGAACAATATAGTAAGCTACAAAGTATAAAAATCAACTCATTCAGTTGAAGTTTTCAGATATTTCTGATGCACTTCTGCATTCTACAAGATTATTTAGACCACAGCTGAACCAAAGGGTTATTACTCCAGAATTCATTTACATGTCCCACAAGCACTTTCAACAGTACAATATTTACATTTAAAAGAGACTAACAAAGTTCATAAGTTTGTAACTATCCCAAATTTTACTTTTTTTTTTCTGCTAGCAACTTTTGCTAAAGACATTTAAAGTTAAAATGTAAATTTAAAACTACATTCCCTGGTCCCTCAATTCTCTCTAGACAGATAGACAGCATTCACATGTAAGAAATGACTTCTGCTCTGAAGTACTCCATTACTATTGAAATAACATTGCAGAAAGCAGATTTGTATATATCAAAATGGGAGAGCACAACCACAGCAAGTGGGGATATTACACACATGCACTCACATGCGAATATCTGTATGAAAGATAACCCAAACGTGAAGAAAGCCAGCTTAAACAGCATATTCAAAGGTTTTGTTTCTTTTCTTTTTTTTAAAAAAAAAGCTAGCTGTAAAAAAGACACTGACATCAATTTCCTTTACATTTTTCTAATGTCTCAATCTTTAATTTTTAACTGAGAACACTGTAATTAGAAAGTGCTGCATTAACAAAATGTAAATAATGGACATTATTAGGGGAGTTTTTCAGTTTCCCCTCTTGATACTCAGACATGGCTTTTGTGAATGACTCAGAAAAACAGCATAAGCTTACTTCCTTTTCTTTCTTCTTCTTTCTCTCCGGATACAAAATGTCTTTCTCTCTGTTCTTTAGTTTCAGTTCCACAGAGACCTTCTGTTGTGCCATGAAACAAACAGCAGAAGGAAATATGTGAAAAATGAAGCAAAGGAAGTCAAGAAGAGAGGAAGAATAATTCTAGGATAGTATAACTCTATATTCTATTACACTGGAACAGGCTTCCTAGAGAGGTTGTCGATTCCCCAAACCTGTCAGTGTTGAAGCAGCGTTTCGACAATGCTGTTAATAATGTGCTTTAACTTTTTGTCAGCCCTGAATTGGTCAGGCAGTTGGATTGGATGATCACTGTAGGTCCCTTCCAAATATTCTATTCTATTCTATTCTATTCTGGACAGAAAGTTTCCTTTAACACTCAAAGAGACAAAATTTCTCCTATAAATCTGTTTTTCAGTGCAAAACGCTCATAGATCCAGCCCAATTTGTAGCACTTATTAGCTAGTCTTTGTCCTAGTCTTTGTATATGTGGTCATTGCCCTGCTGAAGGAGCGGGATGTGCTCTGCAGGGTCATCGGCTGTCCAGGTGTCCACTCAGTGTAAAGTGGTTAAAAAGAAACACCAAAAGCTCACTTACATGTGCTTGGGAAGTTTGCATTTTGTTCACAAAGCACTGAATTTGCTAGGCACGGTTTTAATGAAGGTCAAGGAAAGGGCCTGGAAACAGGGTTTATGAAAGTGTTGTAAGGTTCATTATTGTCATTGTGCAGAAAAGGATAATTTCCCTAAGAGAAATGGTGACATATACATAATAAAGTCCCTGTCCCTGTCATGACAGCTCAAGAGCATGCCATCGTTACCACCTATGTCACACTGCAGGTGTGCCTGCCATATGGGTGACAGCCGCTGACTTCTCTGATCAACACATAATTATCTCTGAATAAAAATGCACGTCGAAGTGGCTGGACATAATGGATTGAGGACCCAGGGCAAAATGCTCTTTGCTGCGTCTCACAGCACCACCTGGGGGTAGGAGGGGGCTGAGGGGAGCCACAGGAGCCGGGCCAACCTTGAGAAACCTGCAGCGACTGGGCCGCCCCGAGGTTATCGTGTTTATCCTTCCTGTCTTCTCCCAGATAGGAGAGGTCACTTGGTTAATGGTAGGATGCCCCTGATGGAAAAGGTCCTCCTGATCAGGGCTATTCTCCACTGATCTAACCATATATCTCTCTCACAGCATCTGGATAGTTTCCATTTGCAGAGTCCCCTTCCCCCATGAGATAATAAATATCATATCACAAGGATGGCAGTGCTCCTTCATGGAACACTGACTGTTTATTAGAGGCAAAAAGTTTAAGAGAAATGCTAACAATGTTCATTAATGGCCTGCATCCAGGTTTAATGAGGCATGTCAATATGCGGACTGGGCAACATCAGTGGCATAATAGTGGTGGTAAATGGGAGTAATTGTATCCAATTGTACGGCACAGCTTCCAGGAATGAGCCCGAACTGCCAACTGACAATGACAGAGCAATTATGGGAAGGCAAGCGAGCTGTGTCAAATTAGCACTTGGTGAGAACTCATTTTTCAGAGATGTGCTTGCTCTACAACACCACAAGTGATAGCTACTTTATTGTGAGTGATAGGAAGACCAGCACTTAGACTGATGTTCTGATTTGTCAATAGCTGTATTTGAAAGCTTAGTGTCACAAATATATAGAGATATTCAGGGAAAGA
>NW_010397226.1:26297-36137 GCF_000710305.1 Buceros rhinoceros silvestris
GAAAGAGGCACACTGCTCATGATCCGAAGGATAAGAACGTCACTGAGAAGGTCATCTGTCAGTGTGAGCTGTCAAAGAGAGATCACACTCTATGAAAAGGGAACATTCAGCCGACTTAAGTAATTACCTTTGACTGAGATTTGAAGATGTCTTCTTTTGTTGGCCTACATTGACTGCATAATTTATAATTTACTGCAATCAGTGAATGGCCAGGAATTGTAACTAAGAAAATCCTTATTTTATTTCTCATAATTACGTTTCTTTTTTTCTCCCTTAGTGCCTCGGAATGAAAAAGCAGGATATTAGTGAAATCTTTTTTAGCAACCTGCTCTAATCAGCTTTATCTTTTAGCATATCATATCCAAATCTGAAGGTTTGGTTTTGGGGGTCGATATGAGCCATACCCTATGCCATCTTATAAAGCGCACTACATTCCTAATGTAGCTTTACATGCTTTGTAAGATTGCCAGTTGAAAAGGATAAAGGAATAATTCAATTTCGTCTTTCTAGTGCAGAATAAGGGGGGAAAAAAAAGATTTGGAGTACTAAGCAGTGAAATTGTAATCCACATCCTATTCAGAGATAGAGATCAGTTTGATATAGTTGTCAGAACTGCAGAGAGATAAGTATTGTAGCAAATATTTTAGAACTTTGTGGATTAATAGAATTTTCATTGCTTGCTGTCTTTTTTTCTCAGTAATCACACTGGATCAATGTTTGAAAACTAATTTCTTAGCTTTTAATAATCTTTAAAACAAAAGATAATGTATGACCAATTATGCTCTGGGGTATTACATTTTTGTTTTTTATCTTAATAGGAAAAAATATCTACTTACATTTTATTAACTAAAAATATAGCATGAATTGTTATCAGTGTAGCTTTTGAATTTTTATTTTCTCAGAAAAAAGTCATTTTGGAAACCTTTCTCTGGTTTCTTTACTCTACTTGCCACTGTGGGCTGTTTGTTTGGTGTATTAAACTTCCTGATTCAAACAGGCGAATCTTTTATTGGGAGTGGCTGAATGATTAATGAATTGTAACAAAAAGGGACCGGGGATTAGCATGCCTTCTGGCCAAAATCTGTTGTTTAATTCCAGATGTATTGATTAGCTGTATAGTTATTGACAAAAGAATTAATTTAAGTACTTTAAGTCAATGTTACTTTAGTTGAAATCTCTACCTTTAGGCACAAGGAAATGCCAGTACAAAACCAGTCAATTAATATATTATCAAAGTACTGTCACATGAAGAAGGCTTTATGCCTTCATATCTTAAGTTCTAGGTAGAATTTTTCATGTCATGCTAATATTCTAGGATTCAACAAAGAGTCATATTAAAAATTTGTAATTGTGGGTTTAGTGATGTTTGCTAATTATTTAATGTTTCCTCTGAATTTTAAAGATTCTTCTAAAATATACCTTGTTTTCTTTAGTTTGAATTTCAGTACCCGACATTATTTTAAATTATATGCCTTCCTGATTCTGAAACATATTTTTAATCATTATTTTTTTATGTTTCAGAATTCTTTAGGCCATTCAATTTCCCCCATTGTTGAAAGCTGTTTAATTCACAATGCCTTGAGTACAGGCCCGTCATCTATTCTATAGTGACTATACCACTTAATAATGGAACAGTGCATCAAAGTGGCACTTAGGTCTCAAATTGTTATGTATGACTGTCAAAGTGTTGAAAAAAGCAAAAAGAGGAAAAAAAAGAAAAAAAGGGAAAAAACCTTGATTTGTCTTTACTACTGGAACGTGAATTTGTCAGCCAGGTTTTGAAATCACAACAGCATTGCTTGCATCCCCAGCGAGATGTCGAAAACTTGACAGGTACATATTTTTTCAACTACAAGCACTTCTATAATGAAAACTAAATACACAAATCTTATTTTTTTTTGCTCTTGACAGATAGTTGTTGCCAATGGGATTTAATGTTCAGGTTTGAGTTGTCAAGAGAAATAACCAATAAGCAATCCAAGTAGTCAGTATACGGATATTCAAAAGCAAAATGCCTGGCTTATGTGATACACTGGGAAGATTTGAGTGTATAATTAACTAACTGAGGAACCAAGGACACTTAATCTTCCCTCTAATGGCAAGTTCAACCCATCACTGTCTCTCTCTGGGCGACAAACTGTAGCTTGTTTTCTGGTCACCAGGGCCTTTGGTTGTCATTTTGCTCTTTCTTATTCATCATATCCTTGAGTTCTGGCACTGTTCCTTTCATCACTACTCAGACACAGTAAGAATTAACAAGATAAACTATGGTTCATTTCTGAAAGTCTATTCATCATCTTATGTATTTTTAAATCAGGGTTGTTTATCTGACTGCCAACTGCCGCAAAATTATCTGCTTTTCATTCAGAGTACAGAAAAGGAATATGCATTTGTACATGTTGACTGCATAAACACGGGTTTACAATATGTACACGGGAAACCATTAACAATATCTTTAAAATGCTCTAAGAGCAACCATTTACCTCCAGGCTGTTCACTCGTTTACATGGCACTGCATGTCTCTATGTGCATGTGTGCATGTGTGCATGCTTGTGAATTATTTGCTTGTATGGGAGACGGTGAGAAAAACCAAGAAAGTGGTAAGAAGAGGAAACGGGAACAGGGTGCTGAGGAGGCTAGATGTGTTTTGCATTGAGCAGCTAGTGCTCCGAAGGCCCTGCTGGGGCTCTCAGCACTCGGTAGGAGCAGAGAGACAGACAAATGTTGCTGAATTCAAGCTCTGCATAGAAGTAAGTGACCACACAGTTCCAGGTGTGAGAACCCCCTTGCACAACTCCCATTTCCCCCAGGGAGCAAGTGGGCCCTAACAATACTGGAACAAAGCAGAAAAGATTTTCCATTTGCTCAGGAAGCAATCTGCTCACAGAAAAGCAATGAAAATGGATGCTGTGTAGAATTTAAACAAACAAACAAAATTAACTTCTAAGATGCAGTACATGAAAAAGAAGGATGTAGCACCGGAAGAGAGTAATACGGCTAGTGCTTTCTGGGCCACGTACCAGGCTTGTGGGCCAAGAATCAGGGGCATCCCACTGCTCCCCCTGGGTTGCTGATGTCTGTGCGTGCAGATGTGGGACATGGCACACAACTGATCCGGAAGCCTCAGGCTATGTGTATGTTCTAAATGTACATTTTATAAATATTCACACAGAGGGAGAGTAACAGTGTTTTTGTAAACCAGTCACAACAATTGTTGTGCTTACTGGCTGTTTACTCACCAAAATTATGACTTGCCATTTTTCAAAGCTAGATTATTCCTAGAGAAACAAAAGAGATCTCAACAGAAGAACCAAGAACTTGTGTTATGTATGTAAACCCAGGGCTTAAGGTACACATTGTGAGCAAGAAGAGTCAAAGTGAAGGCTGACACAACTTCCTTATTCTTCCTAAACCACTACTGTCACTTGTGTACAGTAAATCTGTCTTAGTTCATGGATCATTGCACCAGAGACCAAAACGTTTAAGGTCGCTGGTATCAAAGTAGCTGGTGTGCATATGCGTTATTGATTTGATCCTGGAAGGTGCTGGTGCCAGCCAGCTACAGCTGGAGCTCAGACTGCAGAGGGGCTGGCAGGATTGGACCTCTAGCCTGTGTGGTAAAGAGCTTTGCCATTTTGCTTCGAAAAGATTGCACTTGTGAAGTAAAATTGCTTTCTGAAGAGGAAGCTGTGTCCTTCTTCAAGTTAAAATATTAAATCTTGAACGCCCATTTCTATCTAAAGAGTCACTTGTGCACAAATTTCTTGGTTTAAAACAAATAAATTATTGAGATACCATGAATAGCAGGAGAGAGCAGAAAAATACTTCAGACAACTAATTTTGATAGTCCTTTTATATATACACATTTATAACATTAAAGCATCAATTTTCTTCAGTTTAGTGAAATAAAAAAGAAAGTTCATTAGCCCTATCCAAAGGGTTGGAAGAGGATTATAATGTAATTACCGACAGAGCCTTAATACAGTGGTAGAAATGACTGATGTTATTATTCTACACACTGGAAAATTTACTGTAGATGCTTTTAAGTCAAACTGTGCATACTTGTCTGTTTAATGCAGGTACTTTCAAACGTTAATTACACTTTATAAAAAGCTCACACCCTGTCTGATATACTTGTTAGAAGTACTGTGTGTGCTATCTGCAAGTCTGGATAGCTCAAGGTTATATGACTGGGTTAATAGGATGAGATTCGTGGTTTAACACTCAGGCTTCTAACACACAGTCATAAAGACGCTGAATGAAATACAGCAGGCTGTCTCCTCCTAGGAAGCAGTCTTCAGGCCTCTAGTGATTGTTTCAAAAGTTAGAGACTATTAAACGCCCTGTGTTCCAAAGTGTCTCATTTGTACAAAAACGTAAGTGAAATAGCAAGGAAGAGACACCCACATGAAGGAAATCTGTGTTTAAATATTTATCTGATGGTTTTTATTTTAAAAACAGAATATTTTGTATAAGAGAAAGAGGATAAATTATTTTCATGAAACAACTGATCAGTATCTATTCTGCAGAGACATATTAATATCAAAAATAGACTCTCTCAAAAATCAGGCATAGCAAAGATTTCATAACATATTTGATTAATCAAAACCCAAACGGAAAGTTCTGATCTTCCCAGATGCTGATAAGGCTTACAACTTGCTTCAGGGCATTATAAACCATGCAGCACCAAATGCTTACATATATTTTATAACACACCAAACTCTCAAATATTTCTGTAATAAAGGTCCATCGTTAAAATCGTACTGTGGTGGGTTTGGGTTTTTTTTCCTGGGCTAAGCTGTATGGACATAGCATCATGAACTTCCAAAGAGACATTTCATTTTTTTAATTCCTAGGTCTGCCAGGCCAGCATGTTAGATACAGAACACGTAGAAGGTGATGGGTTTTTTTAGCAACTGCAAATAAGAAACAGCAGCAAGGATCCTCAGTCCCATTGGCTGACTGGTTAGTGAGGCCTGAGGAAAAGGATACAAATAGTTTTATTGTGTGCTGCTTCAGAGCTGGATCTGTTTTAGTCCAGCCTATTTTACTGACTTAAATGACATTTGAGAATTATTTTAACTTGTGTTAAAGGCATGCCCACAGACTATGGGCTATTCTCTAAGCAACATAGATAGAGAAGATAGAAATTAAAAGAGAAAACACAGTGACTGTATTCCAAACAGATGACTGTGTGATTCTGTGTAATTTCAGCCAGAGGCTGTATCCTTTGCATCACAAACTACCAGAAAAACAGAAAAGCATAGGAGTAAGGATGCTAATAAATGATTATGTTGCTCAGTCAGAGCATAAACAATATTTTGTCACTATGTGCAACAGCATGAGATACTCAGCATCAATAATCTTCTTCCTGGAATCTTTCACATCTTACAAGATATTTTGTCATCATTTTTTGCAACCCCTGCATACACTGAACAGGTACTAATATTTCAGTGTCATGTACACTTACCAGTGGCAACAGTTTGGAGGAGGCAGAGGAAAAGGAAGGGGGTTGTGAATTGACCTGAAGAGGCCAAATCTGTCTGTCATTCCAATATTTATTGCCAGGAATGTAAGAAACCATCCGAAGAATCAGCTTACAACACAGCACTGGGAAAGAAAGAAAGGAAAAAAAAGTAGAAGATTAAAGCTTTTCTCCTTATTTGGCTTCTTGTTTAAATATGGTGTGTAAGGGGGGTGCTGCGCATAGCAACAAGCTGTAGCTGGTGCTCCACATTAATTATCTGAAGTATTGAGTCAGCTCTTTCTTAAAATTAGTAATGAATTTATTTTAAGTTTGATACTAATGCATGATATGTATTGATAATTCTCAAGAGGAGAAAGTTGCCTCAGGTGCCAAGTTAACACCACAGGAAAATTAAAGACAAGGCTGAGCAAACTGCCACTACTGCCCTTGTATTGGGTTTACATGTTGTACACAATCCAAAATGAGCCTTTCTAAATATTTAAATGCCTAAACCGTATTATTTTCAAAAGTTAAAAAAAAAAAAGAGAAATAAAAAAGTAAAGAGCTCAAGGAGGAGTTCAAGCTTTCACAGACTATCTTGTTTCAATAGCACCAGAAATTGCTCAAATCTTTGTCAACACCAATGGCATTTCAAACAGCTACAGTAAAAACTAGTTACAATGTGCAATGAAAATAGAAAACAAGGTCAAGGATGATATTTTATCTAAAATGCTTTCTTCAGGTGTGGACAAATTAAACCAAGCTTCATGCATTGTCTCTTGTAAGGCCTTAGAAAGCCTGACAGGCAAAGTTCTGTTTCCCATTTTTTTTTTTCATTATTGTTCAAATCACTGTCTTGTTAACTCTTTCTTATGGCTTATTTTAGACAATGGAACAAACTCCTAGGGTTTTTCAAGCTATGAGAAACACCATTAAGAGAGGCAGGATATTCAATGCTGACTTTGTGGTCTTCCTCACCAAACTGTAAACAAACAGTATTGAAGGAGGCTTAGACTGATAAAAGTATCCAAAAGACCAAGCGTGTTTCTCTTGTCTGCTGACATCTTCCAATTCTTCTCCTCCTCACCTTTCTGTCCCTCTTCCAACCATATCTGACTTCATCCACAGCTGAAGAATGTGACCTTGGACTTAGCTTACCCTAACCAAAGTAAATGAATACAAGCCCAGGTATAAGGGTTTATTAGTAAATCTGTAATTAATCATTCTGTGACACCAAAAATTATTGTAATTTTTATCTCCTTTGACACACTTTTTTATCCTTTTATAGTCTCTCTTCCTCACACAGTTTTTTCTTTGTCTCCAGTGACTGCTCTGGCTACCTTTGGGGATATCCCACATTCAGAGCCAGTTTTGCATTCTAACTTCAGACCTTACACACTGGAGATACGGGATTTCTGTAGCTCACAGTACAGTTTGTCTGGGAGATTAGTAAATTTGTATGATATGGATGAAGAAACTGGATTCACACTTCTAAAACAGTATTTCATGCATAGCAAAATATTATTCTGATAAGAAAGTCAGAATGATCTAGTGGAAGTTAAAATTAATGTTGAAAGTAGTGATCTGACATTTAACATCAATGAGTGTAAGGAAATACAATGCAAATCTTAGCTGTTGTTCCAAATATATGTAAGAGACTTGCAATCTCTATCAGGTGCCACACAAAACTGCCATTTAGTAGAAAAAGGTAAGTGCAAAAATGCCACAAAGTCATGAGATGTACCCGAGAATGCTGAACTGGGTCATCGTTTTGAAACAGGAGCATTAGAGAAAATCTCAGGATGCAGGGAAAGAAAAGAATGAAATCATGGACAAAGGAGGATTTGGTCAGAGAAAATGACCAAGTTTAATTCTAGAATATGTGGAGTAAAGAAAAATGGTTTAGTTTTATGAGGTTAACTGAGTATATTTCTAGTTATTTCATTTTATTACTGGTTACTTCATTGGAGGAGAGGGATTTTCTTTTTTTTAATAACAACTGATCCAATCTGAAAGGACTTTTGACTTCATAAAAACCTTAGACTTTTACTTTGTGATGTAAGGACCAGTTCATATTTACACCCATCCCTAATCAGCCCCTACAGGAAAATTTAAGGATAAAATGCCATCAGCCCCTAGAACTCAGTCAGGTGAACAAGGGGATACAGTTCATTAACTCAGCTGCAGTATGAGGCTGGTGTATTCACCTGTCTCTTCACATCTACCTTCCAGTTACTCCAACTCTTGTACTGAACTCACATGAAAGAATTATAAAGACAGGCACTATGCATTAGGCGCAACCATAAAAAATGTTTTCAGACACACCTATATCTGAATAATGACAGTAGGGTGCTATAGCGTTGTGCAAACTGAAGTCACAGATCTGATTTTGCAAGGTGATTAAGCTGAGATGTTTTGAGGATGGAGACTTATTAACTCATCAAAATTTACAAATGTTATTATAGAAAATATGAGGTGCTTGTATGAAACAATTTTCAAAACTTGAGATTGAAGCCCTTGCTCCAGTTAAAAAACAAAATCTAATGACTTTCCAAGGGGCAAGATTCCTTCACAGCTCCTTACAGACCCACATCCAGGCTGCAGAATGCACCCAGCTCCCCAAAACAGGGAGTTGCTGTGTGACTGAATGACCAGGTTGCACTCTGTTGAGTTGATCTGTGTTATCCGGAGTATTATGGTAAGCAACGTTCAGCCCTGCAAGATAGAAAAAAAGGATTCTTAATGTAGATCAGTTTCTCCTGAAGGAAGAAAACACTGGCATGCACAGACTTTTTCTTCCTTCCTCCCTTCTTCCCTTCCTCCCTTCCTTCCTCCCTTCCTTCCTCCCTCCCTTCCTTCCTTCCTCCCTTCCTTCCTCCCTTCCTTCCTTCCTTCCTTCCTTCCTTCCTTCCTTCCTTCCTTCCTTCCTTCCTTCCTTCCTTTCTCTGTCCTTTTCTTCCTTTTCTAATGGATACTGTATATAGAAGGATTGAAGAGACAAGAACACAGATTTAATTCCTATAATGTTTCTATAATCAATGCTTTGTATCTGAACAAAAGTGTAAAGAAGGGCATAAATGCACTAAGCTGCATTTCAAAAATGACATCGTAATTACAGGGACTGCCTATCTTACCTTGGCCTCAAGCATTTACCAGTATTCAAATTTATTTCAAACTGTTCTCCCAAGTCTGCCTAATTTTTTTTTTGTCCAAATAGCAGCAACTCACAGTTAGTGAACAAAGCTTCAAGATTTTTTTTTTACTTACAGCTAAATTTAACTTTACCCATCCAATAAAAAAGAAATAAGGGAGCCTTTATTATCTCCCTGGATTTCTGGGTATGATACCACATCATAGAGAAGTGGTTATTAGAGACAATGGCCTACCAAGGTGAAGTTTGTAATAAAGCCTATTATGTGGTTTCACCATTGACACTAATGGAATGTAACAGTGATTTAGAATGATTTAATGGTTCCCAGGTTGTGCTCTAATAGTGCTCTTTATATTATGATGTATATCACAAAACCTAATGTGGCTGTTGTGATATATTGACAGTATTCATGCTGTTTCATTTTTTTAGGGGAATTTTAAAAACTGTCAAAGAAGAAAATTAATAGGCTGCAACTGCCTTATTTTCAAGGGGTCTGTTTTTTAAATGTATGTGCATAAATTTCTATTTGGTGCCATGCTTAAGCTAATAAATTCATTTGCATTTTTATTCCAAAGTCATAAAAGTGGAATGCGTGCATGCATGCATTTGTGTGTGTGTGTGTCTGTGTTTGAAGCCCTGCTTTGAAAAGATTGCACTGTCATCTCAAAATCTGTTTACAAAATGGTACTAATGGCTTCAAATGCTCCTAAAAGGGGAGTGCAAAAGACAAGTTTTCTTCTTCTCATAAGCTGCAAAACAACACTAATTTAATAAGAGGGAGACAGCAGGGGGTATGACTAGAGATTCACTTAAAAAACATGCAGGCCCTTAGGGGTCCAGGTGGCTTTTAGACTTGCACTTAAAGTCTGGAATTTAAATAAAAACACAATCATCCTTGAACAGACACAAAGGAAGATGTATTAGAGCTGAGATACCTGCATTTTGAAATGGTCCGTGGGCGTCTCAGCAATGCCTGACCTATTAGCTCTAAGGCATTTCTGGTTTCAAGTAGGTTAAGGAACAGCAAGAATTTTCTTGCATTTTCTAAAAGCTTTCTCCCCCTTTTCTTGTAATTTAAAAGCATACCTCATGAAATATCATCACTCCAAAGATCATCATTCTGAGCACCTCCCAGGCCCTCCAGGCCCCTTGAGTGACAGGAAAATGGTCAATGGATTGAGATTGAGATGGTGAGTTCCTAGTGAAAATACTCAAAGAACAG
>NW_010397226.1:36267-39437 GCF_000710305.1 Buceros rhinoceros silvestris
GCAGTAGACAAGTGAGATTGTCCCCCCCCCCCCCCCCAAAAAAAAGGAGTTTCATACCTGGCTGCATTTACGCTGTGAATGTTAGAGAAAAGGTGCTCAGCATTTCTTCTGATAACTTTTCTTCCCCATTCAAACAGCTTCACACTTTTTAAAATGAGTTTCCCATGCTTGTGCGTTGAAACCAAGCACAGATCTTTGGGAGGGCAAAAGAAGGGAGACATCATGAAACTTGATTACTACTACCTAGATTGTCTCATCTAACACTGCAAAGGGAGCGCATCTTCTCAATCCCCACTCAGGCTGAGAAGATGTAGAAGATGTTTCCCATCTCTGCTCCTCCAATAGTTACTAAGAAGGGGAAAATGGGAGAAGTACAGGAGTACCAGCCCTTACAGGTGCAGTAGAGGGGAAGAGGACGGCAAGGAGGAGACAGCTGCCTGCCAGTGTGTCATGCCACAAGAAACTAACATGCATTTATGTCAGGGGAGAGTGTCTCTACAGGAGTACCAGCCCTTACAGGTGCAGTAGAGGGGAAGAGGACGGCAAGGAGGAGACAGCTGCCTGCCAGTGTGTCATGCCACAAGAAACTAACATGCATTTATGTCAGGGGAGAGTGTCTCTTCTGTTTCTTCTGTCCTCAAATACCCTGTGCCTTGTGTGCTCCAATTGCCAGTGATACAGTGGAGGAATCTGAACCTGGCAAGGATGGGGCCCCTCAGTCCCAGATGGGTAATGATGACCATAAGCTCTCTTCCCTCCTGGAAGGAAAGCATTGGTTCAAACAACTTGCACACCAGCTGGTAGACAGTGCTATGGCACCACCTGCACTGATGAGGTGGGCACAAATTCGTGTAAGCTCATGCAGCACCCTGGTTTTGGACATGTAAAGGAGAGTAATTTATTTAAATCACCCACTTGAATTTACTCCAGATGAAGGGTGCCTATGTAAGTGCCATCACTTAAGGGGGAGAGAAACACCTCAATCTGGGAGGAAAAGTGATGTGAGCAAGTGCTTAGAGAGAGCATAGTTTTTGGTCTGTCACCATCACATCAAGACCTTCCCCAGCAAAGATGGAACTTGTTCCTGTAGGAAGGACCCTGCAAAGAGCCTGGTTTGCCAAACTGTACGTTATAGCCATTTATGTGGCACCGATGCTCTGTTACAGGGCAATAATGCAACACTTGTCATAGCCTGTTTCGGGTTAGTTTGCTTGTAGACTTTCTTCTCTTTTTTTTTCCTGTGAAAACACCAGCTTGTGATAAAACCCCCTGTGAAGAGATCCGCTGGAATACTGCCAGCCATCTCCTGATGGGATCACAGTTTGTGTTGCATGTGCTGGGGAATTCAGTGAGCACAAAAGGACAATTTTCCTCTTTCTCCTATTCGCTCCCTAGAACTGTCTACAAAACATGATTTTTCAAGTGTAAAGAGTATGTACAGCCTGGAAAATGGTTTTATAAATAGAACCTGGTATTGAAAAATGACTTTGGGGCGCTGAACTGAGAGAGGACAGACAGAATTTTGGAGAAAGTCATTTGTTTTTGACACTGAAGTTATTTCAAAGTTATATGCAAGATATTTCTCAGGAGATGTTCTCGCTTTCTTTCCTTTTTGCACTGTGTCTTCCCTGTGGAGAGCTTTGTGGAATCGTATAGAAAAAAATTAGGCAAAGTGCCTGTTATATAACCTCTCGGCTCTCTAAAAATAATGGGAGTATCGCATTCACCTGAGCTTCTCCCTTCCTGAAGTTTATGCACAGCACATGAAAAGCAGGGTCAGAAATAGTGGAGATCATATAATGAAATAGAGAGATCCTTTTGACAGCAATGCATTGAAATTTGCATAATTATTATCTTATTTTGACTTTTTAACTTTAGAAAATCTATGTGGGTCAGTTTTCCCCATTTTAATTAGCAAAATCAAAATAACAAAAAATGGCAATTTCCTTCTTTTGAGCTCAAGTGGACTACTCAGCCTGTAGCAATAATTATATTTTTCAAATGTGAGGTGCCTAATTTAAAATACAAGATTCCCAGTAGTTGCAGAAGTTTTAAGGACAAGAAGTGACGGAAGGAAGTGAGATTTTTTGTTCTTATTGTTTCCCAGCTTAAAGTGCTCTCAGGATCTAAACTTCATAGGAATTGTGTCACTCATAAATAAATTTCTGTGTCAATATTACTTATTTTAAGATATTTTATCTACTGGGGTAAATGAAGAGCAAGGCTTTACTAATCTGATTACTAGCACTTTTATTCTAATTTATACCTTCTACAGCTAGCCTCTAAGCCACAGTTGACCTCTTATTTTTTATATTAACTGGAAACAATTCATCAAGTGAGTTACCCCTCTCCTTTCAAATCCACTTGTATTACTAAAAGGTTGAGTAAAGACCTCTGGGGAACAAGGGCAATTTTTGACATGGATCTCAACAGATTAAACTATTCAGGGACAATATAGAATACATTGGAGCAATAACATTATCACATCATAGCCTGATTGAGAGGCATTTCCTTGCATTTTTGTCCTTTTACCATAAGCCAATAGTAGCCACAGGCATTTGACTGGAGAGCCCGGAGGATTGACAGGCCTGGCAGTCATTACACGCTGGATTGAATACTAGATTACTCCAAAGTGGCTCAGGGTCAAGGATCAGTGTGTTCCCTTTTGGCACTAAATGACTTTAATATCCTTACTGTATTAGTCAATTACTTTAAAGCTGCTGCTCTCTGAGCTTTCTCTGCCCCCCTGCAGTTTACTATGGACATTTGAATTGCTCCCATACTTAACCCACACATCTGCTTTCAGCTGTCAAAAGAATAGTGCTACCACTGGAGCTATTGACAATGCAAAATGAACAGAGATACTTGCTGTCAGTGTCAAGTGGCACTTCCTTTCCATTGTTTGTTTTAAACAATTCCTAAATAACTCCATGATGAAACTGTTCCTAATTCAATCGCATTTTGCAGCCTACCTTTAATCTAATCTCAGCCTGACCAAAACAAGCAGCAGTAAGTTATCCTGTCCTCACTGTTCATTGTTTTGGGGGAAAAAAAAAAAAAGAGAGAGAGAGATTAAAGAGATGAAGCAGTGTGGTAAGACACAAAAAGAGAGGCTGCTTCTTTAAACTCTTGCTAAAATTTCACAACAGTTGCTGTGACTATAGCAAATT
>NW_010397226.1:39525-41761 GCF_000710305.1 Buceros rhinoceros silvestris
CTTCTGAATTTATTGGTGCAACACAGTGAAGAATTTTATATCATGGCCACTGAACATTAAAAGGTCTGGCTTGGCTTGGTGTTAAACCAACATGTCTAGATTAAATATGAGCAGAACTGATCTGAATTTTTAAACTGCTTGAAAGTCATGCCTTAGTGAAAGTGATATCACTGCACATGAAAGCACATCTGTGTTACGGGGCCCGACTTGTGTGTGGTGATGTCATCGGGCTAAAAAAGTAGCTCAGGACTTCACAGCTAGATACATACAGAAATAATTTTCTCTTACGACTATACCTATTTTCATCTGCGTGAGAACATATGGGCACTGCCTTTTACTGGAAGAGCTATCAAATCCGCAGTTTGGTGAGCCCATGTGTATATCACTCTCTTCTAGGCAGTCACACCTTTTTCCTCTTTTCTTATTAATGTGTAATGTTGGCATAAGGACTAGTTGTTTTGTCATTCTTCTAAAGAATACAACCAGTGTTTTACAAGGAATAGCACCATACATATTGCAGGGTGCATCAAATTAATCTACTTTGTGGGCAATCCTAGAAGGATCTATCAGGTCAGTGTTACCTTTTTTATCCTTCAGAGAACTGTTAAATATCCTAATGAACAAGACCTTCAGACTCTTCATCTACTGCACGAAAAAAAACCAACCAAATTTTGACATACATGGTAGATATAAAACAGGTCATTATCATTGGGAATTCTAAAAGAGCTGATATCCAGGCTGCCCAACACATTTAGCAGGGAAGTGTCAACTCAGACCTGTTTGCTGATGACAGGGCCAAAGGCAAAATGAATCCACTGTGCACCATAAGCTTCTGGAAGCTTAGGCAGTATCAGAGACACTCTAGCTCCCAGCTTCAGCAATCTTTGCATTTCGCTTGAAATTAAAATTGCCACTTAAGGAACTAGATGAAATAACATATTAAATAAAATACTCGGTCTCTAAGTGGCTGTCCATGTTGTTTAGGATCTTTGAGGATAATAAATACATTTTAAGTAAGAGAGAACTAATATTAATATAATATAATCCAGTAATGTCATCAGTGCTAAAATATATGCACACTTCTGTGTTTTTCAATACACAAAAACATTTTGTATGAAGAATTCTGAGTTTTGCCATTTTGAGTAGATATCACCTGTGTTCCTATTCCAGGAAGGCAGACAGACATGTGGACAGTAATATATATTTCGTTTGCAGAGTGCCTCAGCTCAGCGGCTAAGCATAATGAATGGTGCCTTGGGGAATGCTCTGAATAATTGTGCTAATTTAAAATTTAGTCAGCGAAGGACCTCAAAAAACTTGATACCTCTTGGTAATGATGCATCATTAGCACTTTTCATTCATTTATATTTTGTTGTGTTTAGGGATTTGGGTATTCAGGAGAAGAAAGGTAGCCTGACAAGAGAGTGATTGAATCAGCCCCCTTGATACCTGGGAGTGACAGAAGGTGAAGTACTGTAGCTGCAGTTGACAACTACTTTAATATGAGCCACTTATAAATATTTACAATTCATAAGTCAATGATGAGCTTGTGTATAGCACATAAATAATACCATAAGTTTTTGGCATATTCAGTTGGAGCCTGATCATTAGTTTGGAGACAGCTTAGTGTTAAAGAGTTATGGAAACATTTTCAATTAAAAGAGCTTCATTTGGAGACCGCAGTGCCTAGCTTTGGAGAAAATAATACACATAAAACAGGTGAGTTCCCACTTCTAGAAAACTGCCACTCTGAAGAACCACCCTAATCATGGGAGTAAAACATCCAACTTCAGTGCAATAACATATGTGACTAAGATTAATAGGAACTGGTTCTTCATGATTTATTCGGCACAGACACCACAGCACTTAACACATGGCCTTTTTGCAGTACAACGATAAGCAGATCGGAATCTAGTCGTAAAACAGCGAGCCCTATTTACTGCACAAGGCATAATTTTGTTGGGGATGTAATTCCTCTTGTTAAGGAATTCTACTAATAAGCTGATTTTGTAGCCTAAATGAGACACCTCAGGTGCATGATTTTGATCTGACTGCAATAAAAGATCAAGCTCTCAACAGGCTGACGGGTTGAAAATGAAGCACCTATTGACTGACAGATTTCAATATTTTTTGTTCAAAACAGATGATTATATGCAAACATTTTTCTGTCTCATATTAAATGTTGTATGTTGTTCATAAGGGGGGGGGGGGGGAGGCCCAACCGACCACCACCACA
>NW_010397226.1:41842-83458 GCF_000710305.1 Buceros rhinoceros silvestris
GGGAAGAGCCAAACAGCCCCACACTCCATAAACCAAAATCAAATAAAATAGGTTACAGAGAATGCATCCCTTTTTTATGAAAAGCTAAAGCATCTGTGCATTCCCGAACTACTTTAGGCAGAGTAATTATCTGTAGCTTCTATCTTTTAAATATGAGTGCAAGGTGCAGTGATGAGTGCTAAATACATTAATCAGGAGTGAAAACTAAATTGGAACATTCTGGAGCACATGCAAGGATAAATAGAAAGATAAACAAATCCTCTGTACAGACAAAACACATAATAACTTGTTTGTATGTCTGATTTCCATGTTTTCTGGATTTTGTCATCACTAGTTTTTTAATATAACAACAGGGATTTAAATGACCACTGGGGATGGATACTCCTTTCTTTCCGCCCTGGCGGGTAATGAGAGAGACAACACCTCCAGTCATTATCCCTTCAAGTGCTGAGTGGGAGTGCAGTTAACTTTGATAGCATAGAAGTAAGTACATTTTTTATTGCATAGGAAAAAAAATGTCGAGAATAACCTATTCAGTTTAACATTTTCACAGAGTAATTTACATGTAAAATTAGCTAATCATCGAACTTTTTAGCTACTTTTCCCCATCATATTAACTGAATGCATCCACATTTCAACTTTAAGCACAAAAAAAATTATTTTAACCTGGCAATATCCACAGAAACAACCCGGGGGGGGAGGGGGTGGGGTGGGTGTTTATTTGTTTGTTTTGTTTTGTTTTTTCCTTTTTTTACTTGTTGATATTTTTAGATTTGCCTCTCAAACTGTAATTAATTTTTCTGATACTAGCATAGAAAATCAATCTGCAATGCCTCTCCCGTGTTTATACAATGCAATGATTCATTAATGCAATTTCAAATATCAGAAAAAGTCTGTTTTCTATTTAATTTGTATGTTCTTTTGTAATAGGATTGTCAGAGTCTTCTTGTCATGGATCATGCTCAGGTATGTAAACGACATACCAACTTATTTTGATGATAGACAAGCTCATAATTTTCTCATGTAAAATGACATATAGAAATCAAGGAGCTAAAGCATGGAAAGTAACATATTTTGGTCTTTTGACTAATGGTAACCTGGTGCTATTGAATTACTGAACTGTGTCTGAGAACTAATGAGAAAAATTTCCCAGGGGAATCTTTATCCAATGCACTTGGAGAGCACCTTGGGGACTCATTCCATGTCTGTCACCTTTCCCGTCTCATTGACACTCAGCTTCTTTACCACCATTACACTGTGCAACCATTTCACTTTACACCTCACGATTAGAATATTAAAAGGAGAGAATACTACACTACTTGCTCCAGATAGCAGAGTTGTTTTTGACACTTAAAATAGAAATTGTCAATGAAATATCACAAGGATATGACTATCTCTAGCTCCAGAGCTCCAGTAGAACATTTTAAAGCTCAGAGCTGTATTATTTTGCAGCTAATGGTATCTTTTATCATATTTCTTAAACTGCTTGTTTCATAATTTCTTAATTAACAATGAAACACTTAAGGATACATCATGTCATGTAGACCACACAAGTGATTTCTCTTAGGTAAAATTTGCTCCTGTCATAGTAGTGAGGACTAAGTCACTGGTATTGATTATATGATGATGAGTTATTAAATGAAGGCATAGAAATGTCATTAGCAAAAATGTAGCATTTTGCATGTGATAAATATTTGGCGAAAACTTGTGAAGTTTGAAGACAGTGAAAAATGTTCAGTGCCTGTAAATGGCTTTTCTTTCGTTAAGAAGAACACTACTGATTTCCCTCAGTGAGGATTTTTCTCATGTATCTTACATCTATATTTAGAAGAGCTTTGGTACATCCCGTTAGGGCCAAAACCTGCCTTTCTCTGAAAAGCTTCCTCAGTGAAGTGCACAGAACTACTCTCATGAGGAAGAGCAGGGAGGATTTGGCTTCAGGGAATAAAGCTTAACAAAAAAAAAAAAGTTTGAAAAAATCCAACTACATTTTTTAAACTTGAAAAGTGCTCTAATTTCACCTGGTTGGTGATTTCAGATAGAAACTAATTAAAGCCAATGGAGAATTTTAAAAATGAAAAAAAAAAGAAAACAAATCAGGGCAGCAGGGGGAAAATAAGATTTCTAACTATATATAATGAGAATATCTTCTGTATAGTGCAGCAAATATTCACCATATTTATACTATAAAGACTATGATGATTTCTGCTCTGTGGCCAAGGGTGCTACACATACAGCTCCATGCACCTGTTGCACAAGTATTTGATGTTATCGAGGAGTTCTAGTTAGCCAATGTCCATAGGGATCGTGTGTTCTCTGTGCAGAGACTGAGAAGTAATGAATATATTCGACTGTCGATTACACTAACAACAACCTATTGCCTCCACTGGCTGTTTTTGTCACTTTGTTTTGTTGGCAGATTCTCAAGCTTCTCTTGAAAGTGGGAGGTTTGGGAAGGGGAGATTATTTTGGCAAGTGTTAGGATGAAGTAAGGCTATATACGAGTTTGGTTTTGTCTTCTGCCAAAGCAGATATTTCCAGGGAACTGCAGAAATTGAGCTCTCATCCTATACTTCTTCTACTGAAGCCAGTGGGATTTCTGCTACAGGCTCTGTGTGGACAGCCCGAATGCAGAAATTTTTCAGTAGTGGTCAGCCACTGGTGTGCTAGGGTAGATCAGCTGTTTCTCAAAAATATTTGAGTGTACCTGGCCCAGCTTTGCAGCACCAACAGTTAAGTCAGCAAATATACTTTGCTGTAAATGAAATAAAGATGCACTCTTGCGATTGTGGATATTCTAGAGGATTCTGTCCCCTCCCCATGAATCCTGAGTTTCAGAAGACAGGTAAGCAGCAATTGGAAGATAGACTTAAAAATTACAATGCTACTGATAATGTTTAGGAAGTGAAAAAGACCTGGAAAACAAACTCTGACAGGAATTATCAGTCCTCTGATATTTAATGTAAGCCATTGATGGTGTGAGAAATACAGTGACCATGATGAATAGGGAAATCAGGTTTTGATGTTGTCTTCCACAGTTACTCTGATCCTACTGAAAACACAAATGTTTTAAGTCTCATTTGTTTTACGGGTCTAGGTTTAATTAACTAGAACTAGGAACAAAGCACAAAGTGAGGATGAAAAACTTCTGCTCAGATGATCTCCTTCATCTCCACTCTGCATCCATTCTGCACAGGAGGAAATAAACTAATACAAAGCAAAGTTGTGAAGATAAGATCTATATTCCCAGCTCTAGCCTATTCACCTTTACTGTTCCTGTTTGAATTTCAAGTCACTGTACTTTATTCCAGGTTCAGATCAAAATTTATCTATGCCATTGCTTTAGCTGGCGTGAGATTTACCATGTATGAACAGAATGTCAAAGAGAAAGCTATTTTAGAAAAGTTTTTGCTTTTCACTTCAGCACATATAATTTTCAAAAATATAAGTCTGTGGGTTGGTCTGTTGAAGCTTCCTCTACTATTTTAATGTGTTGATTAAAGTCAAAAACTGTGAGGAATTTTTTTTAAAGCTTTAACATAGAGTTTACACTTTCCCATCTCCTTTTTCAAGTGGAAAAATACAATTATTTTGAACATACGTAAAGCAAACACACCAAGTCAATACTTACAATATCAGGAGGCAGGTTGTGAACTGCATTTCTTTGTCTTAGAAAGATAATTAAGAGTGTGGCAGAGAAAGAAATCCTTAGACTTGGTTTTGCAGGGACCACATGAAGCAGGTACTTGATTCAGTATCATCCTAATGCTGCTATGGGCAACAGGCTGTTTCAGTAGAAGCTGGGACTTGGTATACATTTAAACCTCTTCTCTGTGACCTCCCTCCCACCCAACAAATTTCCTACAACTGGCTCTTATTAGCTTCTCAGGGAAAATTTCTCCTTGGAAGTTGATGAGGCTATATTAAATCTTCCCGACGCTTTGGATACCCACATCCGTGGCTTTCTCATGTAGCAGAACATTATAATAAAACCTGAGGGCAACTAACGGGTGTGAAAGCACTTCTAATTTCATTAATCCTTACTAGTACAACAATATAGATTTGCAGAGTCAGTAAGTGAAATTAGGCACATTTTGTCATTTTTTATTTTACTTTACCACTTTAGACTTATGAAGGCATCAACTCTAACTTCTATGAAATTGTATATATGAATAGAGAAATGTGCACCTCAGAATGGGTCTCTTAAGGCCAAGGAAGTTCAAATGTAATCCTCCCTTTGCCACAAATCTGTGTGCAATTTTCTTTAAGTTCAAGTAGAGATGCATAAATAGAAGCAGTCGAGCATCTGACCCATCACTCATAATTGGGATGGTTTCTGTTTCAGATGTTTTTGCTAAAGTTACTCAGTTTTGAGCAATTCACATTTTCTTTTGACAATCCGTGAAAGCAGAAAGATATGAAGACCAGCATTATTTGAATGTCCATAGGGGAAAGAAAAAAAATGAATGCAGAACAACTTCCAACTTCTCAGTGTCCGCCTTGCAAGCTGAGACAAGAATTACAGACTATGTATTTCATCCTGAACTTTTGAAGGCTTCTGACAGATATATATTTTATTTATAAATTATTTACTTTTTGGGGGAGGAGGAATTTTGTGGTGTGAGTATCATGTATCTACTTTTGCCTACCTAAGTGGAATGTTTTGAAGGGAGTAAATCATATACATCTAAGCCCAACTGCTATCTCTCAGAATCTTTCTCTGTGGACCCCAAGGTCATATCTGAACATCTTCTTATTCTTTAACATATGATTAAGAATGTGCAATGAAACACTCATGTAACTACTTTTTTAGTGCCACGAGCAGGAAGGTTATGAAAAGCTGGTCAAGAGGGTAAATAAAATTTATATTATATTATTCAAGGGCCTGATTAGCACTATTTATCTCTCATTTTCTTTCAATTTTTGAGATTTCATTGCCCTGAGCTTGGAGCTTAACATTTGTCGTTTGGGTCATCTGTCCTAGTCTAGTTTGTCACAAACATGTAAAAGTTCTGCTCCCCATGATTTTGATGGTGTCAGCTCTGTCAGTGCCAAAGAAAATGCAGCGTATATGTTTACAGTCTCCTTTTCATACATGTCTGGGGCGGAAAAACTATTGAAGCAAATTGCTTCTCACCCACACAGAGGGTACTCCTTCAATGTCACGGTGGAGGTCATTGACAGGGCAGCACAGAGAGACAGCTTCCAAAGAGTTTCCATAATAAGAGTTTCCAAAGCTTTCCGTAATATACATCCAACTTTTCTCAAACACTCTCAAGAAAAACATATTCAACCCTTTTATAATTAACAAATGCAAAAGCAAAAATATGTCTTTAAAACTTTTAGCATCTGCGATTTCATGTGAGGTTTGCAGGAAGAACCGTCACGTGCCATAGTAGTGCCACTGTTATGGTAACAGACAGAAGGATACACCAAATTTGTGTTTTAACAATAAATATTTGTGACTGCTAATCTATTCAGTGAAGCTATATAATTTCTTGTTGATGTTGCTATACTGACCTCTGCAGGCTTTGGAAGTCTGGAACATTGTTTATCGCAGTGACTGCTGTGACCCAGTATGCAGCTAGATGAGCCTACAGCACCAAAACACTTGAGGGCTAACACACTTATCTGAGAGCTTTATTTCCTTTTAGTTCTAAACAACAAAATGTGAAAGAATTTAAAGTAACTGTTTGAAAATAAGTGTTCAAGATGTTCAGAATATATTATTTTAGGAAAAAGTAAATTGAGTGGAAAATCAGTATTTAAATGAATACAGATTTGGGGGTTTGTGATATGACACGGTTATTAAGAAATACAGCCATTTTAGATGAAAAATATTATTCCTATTAACAACTATACAAAGCTTTCTTTAAAAAAAGAAATTCTGCTGTATGTGTAGTTCAATTTGATACAGTCTGCTATTCTACTCCTAGATCTAGTTAAATTAAAAGTTGTGTGTGTTCAATACAGTTTTTATATGTACAAGCTTTCTCAACCAGGACAGACAAACCAGTATGATGCTTAAATGATACAAACTTCCCTGGTTTCTGCCTTTCAGTATATTGAATTAAAATAATTTCACAGATAAAGTATAATACATTCATTAATTTAATCTGGGTTATTTTCCATTAAACACTTAGCGTCTTTCTGGAGCTAAGTGTGTTGCTTATATTTATTCAAGTCCAAAAACAATTTTTCAGTTAGGGTCTGACACTTCTTTTATACATATATATCATTTTTGTAACTTATAGTCATGTTTGGCTGACATACAGAGCTATGCCCTATACCTTGTTTATGTTAGAAACAAAGACTCTCTGAACTGCAGCTCTGTTTATAACGATTCGTGGTTTAACAAATGACAAAATACAGAAGACTTAAAAATCTTGGTCTGGAAAAAATATCTCAGTCTGGTTTATGTTTTCATCTACTTTCCCCACATTTATTGATTTTGTTAACTGTTTCAGCCATTCGCTGTACACCTCTCTGACCACATCGTATTTATGTTGTATGCAGGTAACTGACATCTGAAGAAAAACAAAACATATGGGATGAGGTCCTGGCTCCTCTGAAAGCTCCCATTGACTTTAGGAAAACCAAGAATTTTCCTGCTGCATTTTTGTCTCTCTTGCTTCATCTTCAGATTTAAATGTTCTCCTGGACAAACCCAAAGTTTATCTAATTAATATTATTCTGTAACAGACTGACTGGTTACACCCTGAGACATACAGACACATGGACATTTCCATCTCCTCTATTTGTTGAAAAAAATGTGCATTTTGGGTTGGATTATCACTCACGTTGGATTAAACTTTCTGTAATCCAGTACTGGTAACTGAGAGTTGCCAAAAGCTGTCTAAAACAGGGAACATTTGGTGGGAGAGCAAAATACGCATAGGAAGCTGTGAGATACTTCTTTAAATATTTGGCTTTCATTCCCTCAGTTTTATTTTTTCCAAGTTTTAGTGCTGTCAAAATACATGATCTGAGATAACTGGAGATTCTGTCTGAGACAAGGAAGATTTTGAGATTTCTAATCCATTTATATGCTGCCGTTTGCATTAGCAAAGTCTCTGATTTAAAATCTTCTGTGGTGCTGGTCGCCCTCTCGTTTTGATCCTGCCAATCCCCATAGTTCTCAGAACTGTCTATGAAGAGATAAGTTTTCCTGCATTTACACTGTCTAACCCAACGGTTCTCATCCAGATCAAGATTAGCATCACAATGACAGTAAAGCTTCTACAGAGCAAAATTCTGACAACTACCATTCATGTGAGGTACCTTCAAAGACTGTAGAGATTTGCATGGTACCCCAAGGTGCATCCAGGAGCACACCTCATATTCTCCAGCCACAAAAATTCAGTCAATCTGTGCAACAAATCTAGGGCTAATCTGAAGTAAAAGATAGGTAAGTGTGTATAGTGAAGAATTTAAGTCCTCAGAATCAACCATTTTACTCTAGAGATCTGCTCCTTTTGCTCCACACTCTTTGCTAATGTTAACAAAGTCACATTGTTTTGCTTGTTCACAAAGAGTTTGACTGAACTCATGTGTCTTAAGCATCGGGGGCTAGCCAGTGAGCATGGGCAAAAGTAGACCCGCTGCTGATTACTGGCAAGTTTGTAGAGCCTGGCAAAGTAGGAAAGGGCGACTGGAAGGAGAATGCGATTCGCCCCTTGCCCCTCCCAAAAGGAAACACTAGATAATTGCAGGCAGAGGTGATATAACAGCAATGACAGTAATTGTCAGTCCATTCCCATTCACAACCATACTGTCTGCACTGCAAAGTGCTGAGGAACCATAACAGGCTTTATGGACAGGTTTATGTTGTGACATGGTGTAGCGCAGAGAGGAAAGGTCTAGGCTTTCATTTCACAAGAAGTGTTCTGGCTCTAGGATCCTATGCCTGCATAACACCTTCGCAGCGATGACTGTCCAGGGCATGTGCCTGTCCCAGGCACACACTGTGCATGCACAGGGAGCTGAATGCTGGAGGGCCTCACATCCACATTGCAATGGGACATGCCTCTGGGCATGGATTCAGGTGTGCTCCCACCACGAGGGAAACTGCTCAGAGCCTGCCAGCAGTGTCTCTAGTGCATACTGAGAGTCTCCAGGTATAAGAACAAAGCAAACTGGAACCAGGAAAACTGTCCACACCGCATTAAATTAATAACCTGGATGCATCCTAAGCACAGGCACCAGAACAGTTTAGCTACGGCAGCATAATTAACCAGAACAGTTATGATGCGACTTTTTTCCAAGGACATTTCAGGACTGTTAAGACATTTAGTGTACAACTGACAAATTAATCTGGAATATAGGCTGGAGGACCACTGAAACCTAAGACATGATTTTACTTTTTTACTACTAATTGCATCTAGGCACTGTAGTAAATTCCAAAGCTGTGTAGAAACATAGCTCATAACATCTGAAGTACATCTCTTTGTGTGATGATCCCAGATCACAGCACCTGGACAACTGATCTGAGCAGCCACTGAAGCCTTATTCTGACCATCAGTCTTGACTGCTTTGTGTTCATGTCAAGCCTATACTATAATGTGAATAATCATCCAGTGTTACATGCCCTCACTTTTCTGTGTTGATGGAAATTCAGGGCAGGATCATGGCCTGATTCTGTCATTGTAAAGACCATAGTTTTGCTTTTGCCCTAGAAGTTTCTACTTTGTGCTCATTTCTCTGTTGGATCTCTGCGAAAACTGTTAAGCAGGATGTCAGCCCCTTTTTATTTTTCTAAGTGCAAGCCTCGTTACGTTTTGCTTAATCTTGCATCCTTATGGTGACACGTAAAACTGAAGCCTGACCATTTAAGACCTTGACAATACCCAGCCTCCCAGCAGCAACCCCCCAGGGCACTGTGTCATATGGTATTAGGAGAAGAACCAAAGCAGGTGTCCTTGCTGCAGTGCCTGGGCATGTATCACTGGAGCACCTGGAATCACAGAGCACTGTGTGTACAATAGACTGTAAGCTCTCTTTAGGCCATAGTGTAGCTTGTCATACACTAAATTGTACTACAGTAGCTCTAAGAAGTAACAGTAAAGCAGCGAAATGGCATCTTTGACTCTCTCCCCTATTAAACTCTATTTTCTGATGGGGTTGTAAGGCTGTCAGTGTAGTGCCAGATGCACCTCGTTGTGTACTACTACTCCTACAAAAAGGTGCTTTAAGTTTCTTTATGCTATTGAGGTCGCACAAAGCAGATGCAACAGGGACTGTGCTCTGCCCCTTTTTGTGGTGCTATTTATGCAATAGACTATATTTGGTACCTCATTACCGATAAAAGCAGAAGCATCACCCATCAATTGCAAAGAGATTTTCACATGCACACCTCAGTGGCTGAACTTGTTCCAGTACTTCTGAGACATTGGGCATAAAGTGTTTTTCCACGGATGTTCTCTGATTTGCAAAAACCCCCCACTATAGGATGTGTAGTGTGCAAATAGGCTTTGCACTCTACTGTAACTATCAGTAATGGTATGCAGGCTACAATTTAAGGAGAACTATTAGCTTTCTGAGATATTAAATTATTGCAGAGCATGCAGTAATAATAATAATATGGGAAAAGACAGCACCCCAGTGGGTTGAAACAAAGAACACTGTGCAGCCCGATCATACGCAGCCTCTATAACACTTTTTTATTTCGCACAGAAAAGTTCCTTCCTGGAGAGCATGGTTGTTATACACTGACACTATATTCTTCTTGCACAATGGCCTTGATCTGGTGAAGTACCTTATTACACAGAGGTCTCCAAGCAATTGAGTGGTCTCACCCAAGTTAATACAGCTGTTCATGTGCTCAAAGTTAGGCCCATCCATAAGACTTTACTGGAATGTAGCCTCTACAGTTTAGTTGGCTTTTGCATTTTCTGACACAAAAAGTTGGATCTACTTCAATTTCTCTTACTGGTTTTGGTTTCTTTCACTCATTAAATTATTTTTTTTACTTTTTAACTGATACTGCTTATGATTTAGATCTTCAAAGAAAAGTGTCTAATGCAGATTTTTATTTTAGCGTTGTCAGCTCCAGAACTTTTTTCTTTTTTTAGCACAGTTTACGACCAAGGTGACCACATTGAGCATCCCATTGTTTGACAAGTGGCTGAAAAGTGGAGCAGAAAGAAGCCTACATTTTTGCGAAACTCTCCTGTGTTTATTTAGACCAGGAAAAGAAACAGGCCAGATTAAAACCAATTGCAAAATTGAACATTTTAACCACAAAAGAATAGAGAGGCAAATGGCATAATCCAGAAATATATTTCCATACCAATGGAAATGGTATCTAGAAATGGAAATGGGTCTGACCCATTTGTACATAATGACTCGAAGTCTTGGTCATGCTAAGCTACTGTCTTTCATTTAAATGCTGCTGAGGTGCTGCCATATTTTCTTGAATTCCTTGTCCTATAATAACATAAAAAGAAGTGAATGGCTAGGAAAAAAAAAAGGAAAAAAAGCTGCAATACAAACTAGTAATCAAGCTAGCAACTTAGTTTAACTTCCTTAAGAATCATTTAAGTATTTAAAAATAAAAAAATATTTGCATACGGTGAAAGTATTTTGCATATGAGAAGAACATCTTTTGAGTTAAAGGTTTTAGGCCATAATGTTAGAAAGACAGATAATTTCTTCTGGTTACTGAATGAAAAGAAAATTGAGGGACTACTGCCTTGAAGAAGAAGATAGTCCATGTGTTTTTATGCCTTTATATTAACGTAGAGCAACAGAGTTCCTGCTATAGTGTCAGTATATACAGTATAGTGTATATACATATACAGTAACAATATGGAACAAGTTGTGTCTTTCAGATGAGTGGTGTTTTTAACAAAATAATTTGTTAACATCTTGTTATCTTGTTTGCACAGAAACAAATAAGGTCCAGTTTTATATTGCAATACGTAGCCAACAATCTGGCTTTCAGGCGAGTGTATTATAGCAATGCATTTGCCCATTTTTGTTCCCTTCCCTGAATATCCTGGCAAACCAGTGAATTCTCAGCTGCTGTTAGCAAGTGGTCAGTGCTCTTGACCTCATAAAAAACCACCGCTCTCAGTCTACACAAATAAGAAACTTCCGGATTTGTATTCACAGTACAATTTAGCAGTCAGGAAGGAGTATTGCAACCTGTATTGCAACCTACACAGACACTTGTAACTACCCTTACCTCCCATCCCAAAGTCTGCATAAACATCTACAGATATCAATACATTTGTATTGTCATATCTTACACAGAACATTCTTGACTTAGTATTAGCTGCTCAAAGCTGTCCTCAAGTAATGCAAAACTTTCTGATATTTTTGGCAAGTCATTTGTTTTTGTTGATCATATTTCTTCAGCAGGCTGAATATTTTCTTTGTCTGCCAGCTTGGCTTCAGAACTGATGTAAATGATGCCAAGGGACCTTGACCTTTACCATAGGAGATGAAAGTTGCATAGAAGAGAATACTTGGAAAATATGGGACTCGTAGAGTTGTGTGATTATGTGCATAATATGGGCCTCACAACTGGCAATACACTGTACAGAGAAATAGCAGACTACCACAATTTAACAAGAATTGTGCAAATATGCAGCCCTCAACACCATTTATGAATTAATCAAGTGCACAAGCACCTCTTATGAGGACTTCATATCAAGTAAGGAACTCGCCTAGGGACATAATACTAAAAGACCCCTACAAAACTCATTAATAGAAACTACATCTTCCAATTTTTAATTTAAATATATAATAGAAAAAGAAACAAGCTGTATCAATTTACCACTGGACTTGAATTAGAGATAATATAATGTGGGAATTACAAAAGTCTTAAAAATGCGGAATAAATGCATATATTTAGATAGAACCATTCCACCAAGACATTTCAAAAAGCAATTTTGACACTGATGCAAATACTGTTTTGCCAGGCACTTACTTTGGGTACAAAAGGTTTCATTTTGTTGTCATTATTGACACATACTTTTCTCAGGAAGCACAATATACTCCAATAAAAATGAGGGAATGATTAAGTAGGACAGGTCCGTTGTGACTCAGTTGCATGCGCATCTAGTTCTTATACAAGGGGCGGGGGTGGGGGAGGGAGGGGGAAGAACAAAGAGTTTAGCTTAACCTTTGAAACAGGAGCAAAATTAGGTAAAGTTCTGTGAAGTCACTATATTTTTACCTGCCTATTACGGAAGTACTTTTAAATGCTACCAGGCAGTTCAGATAATATAAAAATTCCAATACTGCCTTTGACTTGAGTCAAGGGTACACTTAAGGAGTTATTAGCACCCAGCAAAGTGTGTTAAGTCTGACATTCATGATGTCTCAGTTATTAAATAGATACTAGTACACGTACTGATTTTCTTATAAAACTTAATAATGATAATGACCTTTCCATTTAGAATCAGGCTTTCAATGCTGAAAACACCAGCAGATTTTTTATAGAATTTAATGCTAGACGCAAATTACAGATCATTGTCAGTTTTTCATATATACAGAACTTGAAATGTATTTTCCACTTTTCGTCTTGGACATTCATGTGTCATAATGACCATCAAATGTATATATTTCTATGCATAGCTAACATAATCGATGTTACACTCAATTTATCATTTGATTTAGTGCTCCTCTGCACCAGTGCATTATTCCACTGAGGTGATCTGCATACTATAGTGCCTCTTAATGTTAAAAAAGGTTTTAAGAAATTGTGCCAGGGACTCTGCTGCTGTTACTAAACAAGAGAAGAGATGGTTTTTTATGGCAAAACAGCATCCTCAAAGAGGATAGTGTATAAATCGATTTGGTCAAAGAGTGAAAGCAGACACTGAGGTGGTTGTTTAGTCACTCACTACTATACCACTATTGCAGCAAATTTCCTTTTTAGGTATGCTGAATGGCGGTAAGAGAGACTCATATAGAAAATGCCAGACATTGCTCTATACTGAAAATAATTAGGCCTGGAGCACTCAGCCTAGCCAAAATTACTGTATTTCAAGGACGGGTTTTCAGCTCCTAAAAAATCAGCACATTTTCACTGACTCCAATACAGCTACGCCAGCTTACGTGAGCCCGGGATCTAGCCCATTTCAATAATGAATGAGAATAACTCCAATGGGGATAACAGCAGCTGAGAATTTGACCCCTGACTCTCCGCTACACAGAGAAGAAAAGGAATAATTTTTAGACTATGTATTATTTTTTCTTATGCAGGAGCCAGAGGTTATTTCTAAAACAAACAAACAGAGATGAGTATAAGCAACAATAGACATGATGAAGGGAGACCATATATCTTTTCTTTTTTCCCCAATGAGTCCTTTCCCCTAAATCTCTGTGCTATGCCTCATATACCTTAAAAACCCCCATGCTTCTGAAGAGCCACCGCATCCATGTCTGATTTTTGTCTCAGTGAGCTGAGGGGGTGAAGTTATGCAAGGAACTATTTTTTGAATACTGGTACTGTTAAAGTGTGCAACTGATGTAACTTTAAGCTTATTTCCATGCAAGATAACAATCTTGCAAAGTTTGCATCTCTGATAACTTCAATAGCTCCTACTTACACTGCTGACTGTAGGGTAGACTATATAACTTCAAGAGTGGAAAACATGCACCTAACTTCAGGTGGGATCTGAATTAATCTGATCTTGTCCTGAGGGGCAATGGAAGGGGAGAATTCGTTGCACTTACTTTAGACTCTAACCAAGGATGACATTAATTGCACCCCAGAAGTGCCAGTTTCTCTCCACTGACTACAAAGAAATCTAAAGAGGACTTACACAGCTGTAGGTGTCAATATTTGACAAATTCCAACCTAAGTTCTTCTTTCCCTGAGAAAAGGAAAATTCCCTCATCTCCCTCAGGATGACCCTGTCTTAAAGGACCGCATCCTACAGGATACTCTGCGATATTCTTTTTAACAGCACTTATTCTCAACTGCCTTAGGATCAAGAGTCAAAGATGAAAGATACTTGCTATAGATTGGGCAAGATTTCTGAGGAAGGGGTAAAGAGATAAAAGGAAAGGGTGAAAAATGTTGTCTCATGAACTGGATAATACCATGGCAGCTATTTCCTCTTGTGGAGAAGATAGAGCTTGTCATTTGGTTCCCACAGGGAGCTCACAAAGCAAATTTTACTTGTTCTGCCTGCAAATTTTCTGAACAATGAGTACCTACTCCAGGAATTAAAGCTTATACCTCATTCACATAATGTGATGTTAACACAAGAAGAAAAGAAGGTTGCAAGAAAGTGATTCTGAAAGATCTGAGCTTTTTCTTCCCAGACAAAGGACCTCAAATGACTATTAAGTCACCTAAGACCAGGCAGTGAAATAAATGAATGGCATCCTTCCCCTTTTTTAAAAAACAACTCGCTGGTGTGCTGTGTTTAGCTGTCATTACCCAATCCAGAAAATGTAAGTCTGTATGTGATCCGAGTTTCAAAGCAACCTGTTCAGCTAAAAGCTTGCAAAATTGCATTTCTTGAGCATGTTTATATAATTACACAAAAAATAACAGAGTTAAATATTTTTGGGAAAAATAAAACAGCTTTACACAAAACCCAGTGAATGTAAGAAGAGAAGCACAGTTAATTCTTTGATTTAAAGTAACTGGAGAGTGTAAAAACAATAAATTTGTTATCTTTGAGGAGCCAATTTTTCTTTGGCTTTACAAAGAAGCATGTGAGTTCTCTTTTTACAGACACTGGAAACTGCTAAGCATTAACAGTCAGGGGCAGTTTACATAGTGATTGATATTAGCCAATTCTACAAAAATACGAAGATATTACTTGTGCTGTACTCCATCTAATTATTTTTATTATTTTACCATGACTGTGGTGAAACTCAGCCCCAAAATTCCAGATCTGGATTAACTGTCCCATTAAATTTATAAGGGAAACAATTTATAGTGGGGTTTTCGTTAGTTAAAACTAGAAATGTATTTAGAACAAAATCCCGGTTTTGAACACTGCTGGACAGGTGGGAAATTTAATTGTGGATGCCAGCTCATGGCCAGGATTTTTAATACATCGGGGATAACTGTGTAAAAGAACACCTGAGTGACTTCATTGCTGCACTTTTTGCAGAACATACTAATTTTGAAAATATTACACTTAAATACCAAGCATTTCTGAGGAACTAATATATTTATTATCAATGGGTTTGTATAATTAACATAGAGTCAGTCTTCAATATTAAAGAAAGAAGCTTGACTAAACTTAGAAATTCAAAGTTACATTCTACATTCAATTCACCCTCTGGCACCTTGTTATTGAAGAACATATAATGCCCACATCACACACAGATCTGAGGCTCCACCATTACCTAGGCACAACAGGGTAAGCTAACGGCAGTGTGTCAGCCTTTTGTTGGTCCGTGTCACAACCTTAACATTATTTTGTGAGAAGAACTGCTGTCAGGGCATTTCAAGTTGCTTTTGAAATAGTGCCAAGAATGAGGAGGCCCCACTGTCCAATTGCCTTTCCAGTATTAACAAACTATACAGGGGGAAAAAAAATGAAGAAATTGCTCAGTTTGCATCTCAGTGCATGAAAAATCCTAAAGTGTTGCAGGGACAATTGATTATCCGAGGGCACCATACCATTTCTGACTGAAAAAGACCCTTTCTGGCATCCTACTGGTTATCTATATGAACATTTCTTTTGTATTTTTCTTTCAACAGCTGAGAAATGTAGAAGGGGTAGAAAATGAGGTTATGGGGAAAAAAATCAGGAGAAAACAGTGTTTTGTAAGATCGTTAAGATTTTCAGCCCCTTGTCTAGGGATAATCATTTTGTTTCCTTGGCAATACTTGTCGTATGACCTATCGCAAATACTTAAATATTTCTTCATTTGTTCTTTAAGGATCTTGTTGCAATAGACCACACTCCCTATACTAAAGGTGTATTGTATGAATGAGAGCAAAATGGCCTTAAATTCAGCTGAGATGTTTTTAGGGAGGTGTTAATTATCCAGCAAAAGTTCCACAGTCTCTATTGTGATTCATAAATCTGTCACAATGAAACAGTAGCACTTACAGAGATTATAACATTGGAATAGTTTATTCCCATGATGGGACTATTCACGCGGTTAAAGAGCAGTTCATACTTAAGTGATATGTTGGTCAGAATCTTTCAATACACCCCTATTTATGCAGATGAAACAGACCTCAGTGCTTGATGATTCACGATTATCAGTGATTTCTAAACTGTAAAAAGGTCGAAGTAGCCTTTTTTACTGAACAAGACAATTTAAAGATGGGTATAGGTTTCTTTGCTTGGGTGAGTCATAGCATATATTTAAATAAAGAAAAAACCAGAAACCTAAGTGCCAGTCAAACAACATGCAGATTATTCTTTAGAGCATGGTATGTATACAGTAACTAATTCCATAATTTATAATATCTTCAGTCCTCAGTCTCTCTTCAGAAGCATTCAAGCCATGACTTGCCAAGGCTGGACAGTCTCCTGTCTCTTAATACAGGCTGGAGTTGTGGAATAAGATTTTGGTCTACTGGGAAACTAAAATGATCTAGAAATTTAAGGAACTACTCCCACTATTATTTTAACATTTGTTTAATATTAATTGTATTGCAGAATATTACTTTAAAGTTAAAAATTCAGTCCTCAGTGTATGGAGGACTCCATGTCTGTGTAAAGCCCTGTTAATGTAATGATGAAGTCTCACCCGTATTTCTAAAGCAAGACCAATTTAAAATACATGCACTTACCCTACATTTTTGCAATGGACATTGTGCTGATATGAGCACTGAAATGAACTGTTGGACATGCTTCATTCTGGATATTAGCATTTAGCTCTAACCTATTCTGTATCACAACATCAAAACAATATCAGATGACTTGTGTACTTCCTACTCCCCAGATGAGTAAACAGGCAAGAATATATCCCTTTATCTAGATATATATATATAGAGAGAGAGGGACATAATTATATACATAGATATACATGCAGAAGAGGAAGGCACAAGTAGATGCTTCTGGAGCAGAGAGCGCTACATCTTATTTTTAGCAGTTTCCCAGGACAAGTTCGTGTGCAATTCAAAACAAGTGTCACAAATAACAGAATTCAATTGCTAAATAATGCCTTTACCCTCAAAAATGCATAAAACAGATTGTCCCTATCGGGTAGTATAAAGATTTATTGTCATGTGTGATTAATCTGGACATTTGAAAAAGTTTAGTATGATAATCCTGCAGTTTAGTTTGACAAGAGTAAAGATTAGACCATTCTAAAATCATCACAAAGCATATTCAGTTTTCGGGCGCAAGCATGGCAGAAAGTTGCAAGTCAGTTTAATTCTGTGCTGCAGAACAAAGGGCAATTTCTGCTGAACACTTCTCAATGGATATGTAGATGAGAGATGAGATGCAATGTTGCTGAAATATTCAGAGGCTGATACCTATACCAAGAGAAATTCTGTAATGTAAAACATATCACTGCCTTTTTTTTTTTTAATTTCTTGCTCTGGGGTTTATCCCTCAATAAATTGCCTCTTTGACTGCCAGCTTGTGGAAAATCCTTGGGTCTGCTTGGTTTCCCAGCTGCATAAGCTATTCCCAGTCTCTTAACCATAAATAAAAAGAGTTGCCTGTAGCTCAACTTAGCCTGATTGGCACATACAGCAATTGATTAACTACAAGTGACACCAGGGGACTGCCATCAAATACAGCCTTTTTCTTAAGTTCCTAATGAAACGATGGACTCTTGCCTTCAGGGCCGAATCATCCATTGGGCCTATGTGGACTAAGCTGAAGGCTCCATGTGCTGCCACATAGCAATGTAATAACCTTAAGGTTCTTAACATAGCAATGGCAGAGACTTCTCTGTGAGAGGAATGATTTTTAAAAATGACCTGCTTTGTCTTACTTAGAAGAGCAATTTGGAAGTGGTTGTGTTGGCAGCTGTCTCTCTTCTGACACTTCTGCTCCTCCCCTCAAATTTCTTAGTGCATAACGGTTCTGCCCACCAAAAGTGACATTGCAATGAGAGCACATGAGAACTCCCATTTTCGTAGTATCATCTTCTCAGATTATCTCCATAAGATGCTTTATGGAATGTAGTGAATTGTGTGTTGCAGTATGCTTGCATGCTCCACTAGGAAAGCAGCAGGGGCAAAGAGAAGTTCAGCGGCTGTCTGTGCAGTGGTCTGATACACTCAATACAGTCTGATAATTGCAAGCTACTGAGTTCAAATAGTCTAGAAGTGGCTGCTGCAAATTTCCACATATCTGCTGAGATGTAATTGTCATTTCCATGAGCATTCCTCTTGCAATGTGGATAAAATAGCTTGAGTTAAATTTGGGGGTCAGCGCTAAACACAGTCAACTGCTACATGACAGAAACTTAAAAGCATGGAGGAAAGTAAGGTTCAGGAGGCTCCACACATGAGTACAAGTAGAGAACTTCCACTGATTTGCATTCTGTGAGGGTGACAGCTGTCTTCCTTGTAAACAACTGAATGAGTCTATAAAAAACATTTAGGAAGCCACATACTGACATACGTGGTAGAGCAGATGAGTAATAATTGCAACTGATGTTTGGGGGACTATTTTCTGAAGTCCCAGGAAAAAAATGTGTACTTGAAATATCTCATTTTTTTCCAGCAACAGGTGTGATAAAATCTGTTTGCCAAGTTTTGTTTTTAAAAATAAGCATATGGCTGTGGACCATCTGGGTGATCTGTGTATTGAGACCATGTTTCATGCCTTTATGGCATCTGAAAAACTTGATGGACAAAATCAAGTGGCAGGTTCTTCATTCAGCATCACGAGTACTGATGGCAGGATGGACTTGCCTCCCACCTCTCTGCATACATTTCTGTAAGGAGAAAAAGGAGTAAGACAAAGGATTGTCACCATCTCTGCCATCTGACACTTGTAGAATAGTGATTATATTCTTATTGCGGTACAGTAGATTCAGATTTTCAAAACTGGACCTGAGAATAGGTGAAAACATTTATTGGGCTGCAATACCTCACTCTTAAAAATGCAGGTCAATGTTCTTCGGGTTGTTGAGGATGTCTAATGTTTTGCCAAGTATCCATAACAAAGAACAGGGGAACTAAGTCTTGGCCCTACCCAACCCTGCTTTCTATAAACTACATTTTCTTTTAAAAATAAAAAGTTATTTGACTACTAGAAGGAGATTTGCACTAGATAAGTCTAAATGTAGTCAATGCATCCACCCTTCCACATTTTATCCTGGGGTACAACTGTTTCTGTCAACATAACAGCTTCTTTCATCCACTCATCACCCTTTTTTTCTCTTTTTTGAAGACAAACCTAAATGAAATTCATCTTAACTAACCCTGGCTGTATGAAATTTAGACCCCTAGTCTAAGCCACTCAATGGTGATATAAATAACTTGTGTGCTTAGATTCTTACTCAGACATTTAACTTCCAGCCTGATTTTAGTCACTTATGTATAATCGACCCTTTAAAAATTATCTTTTCCTTGACAATCTTATTCTTGAATGCCAGAGGTCAAGGTCCATGAAACCGGTCCTGTCTCTCTGCACATATCTGTGTGCACAAATTGGATCAAGTTTTTATCCTCTAATAGGCTAAGTTCACCTTGAAACCAAGGTTTTGCTTCCAAATCCTGATGCTGGATATTGTCCTGCTCATGGACAGGACGGAAGATGATGCAGGAGGTAGTCTGACTTCAGCAAGGATGATCCTACCCTCTGCAATTTTCATCCTAGGTTTCTTACTGACAAGAATGGGAAATACACTCCCAGATGACTTAGATTACTTTTCCTAGTCAGGAAAAACTAGCTAGATCAATGCTGAGTGTATAACTTGGTGCCTGTTTGAATAGCAGCTTGCGAGCAAATTCTGCACTTTCCTGTTTGGTGTGCAATCAAGACAAAATCTTCTCAGTGACTGGGTGGGATAAGTGACAAACAGAGAAATTCTTGGAGGACATTTCACATGAGAGAGCTCCTTAGCTAGAAGTCAGAAAGCTGGGGCACGAGTCCATATCAGCTTTTATTTTTTTTATTCTTGCTTACTAAAAACAGTTCTATAAATGTTGAGAGGAACAAAAATATCAGCCTGAGGTTCCATAGACTTCAGTGGAGTCAAGATTTTCAAGTGAACATGTATCGCGAAAGCCTTTATTTAGAGAAATTATCACTAGTCTGCATATGTTCATTTTTCTCCTAACAAGGACACCAATCTCTTTCAAGAACCCTAATTGTTCCTACTCAGAAGCTATTAAAAATTATATATTGTATTATATTGAGAGTTCATCTAATTCAAATGTGAAGATTTTGTAAACATCAGTATTATATTATGTTCCATTCATTCATTTGATTCTCCAGTACATTAGAGGAAGGAAATATACACGCATTGCATTTTGAGATTTTTAAAGGCTGCTTTAATGAATTCTTAATTACATTATTCAAAAGATCCATTATTCAGCATTCATCTCACTTCTAAATGAAAGTCTTTACCTGACATGTGAATGAAATGAGTCTAAATGCTTTCCATGCCACCTAGGGATTCGTAATAGACTTCTTGCTGAATGGCAGCAGCGGGTTTTCTTTCTGTTTTAAATTTTTTTGTGGGTTGTTTGTGGATATGGACTGGTATGAAATACTCAGCTGTCCCAAGCATCAGTGAACACTCTAGGTGAACTCCATCTCACTGATGTAATGCAGCCACAGTGCTTGAGACTGGTGAAAGAGATAAAAGCTAGAGAGAAAAACATTCGCAGCATTTCAAAGGTTTTCAACTATATTGTACAGCACTCAACAATCTTATTTTGTGTGGAAAAAGCTTATAGGCCCTTGTTAAAGATTTTCTTTTTTTTATGGTTCACTATGAAAAAAAGTGGTGAGTATTGTAAAAGGAATTGAGATCCGTTTTTCAAAAAGGGTAACTTGATACTTTTTCTCATTCGCCATTCATTTCAGTAAGACTAATATCTGGTAATAAATTTGGAAAAGAGTTTAAGAGCTCAAAATACTACACTGCATTTCAGCAGTGCAGTCAGCAACTTGAAATGAGTACAGGATCAGGATTGCACTGTCATTACATACAGTGGGCCAAATTCCTTCATGGCTCAGTGCATTGCTGATCCCGGTCTGCAGCTGGATCGTATACAAGGGCTATTTCCTCCAGACTGAGTCTATACAACAGAGCCCTACCCATCTCCTAGAAGGACTGAGGTGGTATAAGAGAATAAATTTATATAGTTATATTTAAAATCCTAGTAAAAACAATCTTTAAAAACACATTTATTGGCTTCAGTCAGAGGTTTGCCTACATAAGGACAGTAGAATTTTCATCACAGAAATCACCTGCGAGAAATCCTAACTGCCTAAAAAAACCCTGCTACTGTTTTGTCAGAAAATTCAAAAAATAATATTAATATCAGGGAAGTGTACATACTGTATGTCCATGATTGATTTATTGCCTACCCGTTCATTCTAAATATAAAAATATTTCTTATAGAAAGAACATTATTTAGAGCACTAGAATTATCACTTACTAGATACCACAGTATAATCTCAATTCCTTGTGAAAGGATTGAAATATTAATCTCCCATAGATTAAGACTGTCCATTTCATTTGCATTAAAGAGATGCCAACTTTCCCGTTTCAGATTAACATGTCATAGATAAATTATTATATACATTCTGTTCTTAGCTATGTTTTATAGAACCACTCTTGCAAAAGAATGCATATTAAAGTACTTTTGAGTGCCTTTACAGGCCTTAGATCAATTTTTTAAAGAACATTTCTTTAACTCCATTTTGTTGCTTTTCATACATATAGATGGAGCTTTGCTGGTGTCGAGGCATTCGTGGATATATCATGACCTTTCTCCCTACCTGATTACAAAGACAACTGTGAAATTTAATATGCCACTTTAATTCTAGACCATTATTTAGGGATCAGTACTGAAAGGTGCTGAGCACACCTCAGGAAGTGACCAGCAGTACCAATTCCCACTGGCTGTCTTGCTTAGCACTGTGCAGGACTGTGTTAATAATACAATACTCACAGCACTCGTGTGATGCAGCTGGGCATTGGTTAACAAAGCAGCCGCAATACCAAGTAGGCTGAACCACCTACCAATAAAAAAGCACATTTTAGAATGCCTAAAAAATCTCAGATGAAAAACCACATTATCCACTTTTCTGATGGGAAAAATGTATGAGTGCTGCTGACAGGGACTCCCATTCACCCAGCCTAAAACTCCCCTCTCTAAGAGTGATGGAATTGCACCCTTGAGGAGCCACAACACATTGTGCATCCTGTGCAGAACAGCAGGGACCAACAATCAACACAGCCTTTGTAGCTGATTTCTCAAAACACGAAATGCTGGGTTTGTCCCAGTTAAACTGAAAAACACATAAATAACCATCTTGAAAATAATAATGAAATGCCACATCCAGTGGCACTTACGATGCACTTAGGTATGTGTTCTAAATCACCACTTCCAGATTCATTCACCCAAACAATTTTATTTGTCTTTTTTCTTTTTTTCCTCATGTACCCCATTTAGTCAGCTAGCAACATAGTTTATTTTTGCACATTCCATACGGAAAATGTAGTATCAAACTCTCTTTAAATGTTCTTTTAGTAGAACACATCTAAGCAGAAGCAGACACATCTAATTATCAGAAGTTTTAAAACATGATCAATGTGTTCTGGGTGAAATGCATCCCCCCAAAGGTAGGGGGATGCACAGTAGATACGCTTCAAAATGAAATGGTGTCACTGCCACAAAGCATCAGATCAGACAAAAGTCTTCCCACTGAATCCTATCTTCTATTAGTTCAGTGGAAATCATTCAGAGCTACTGTCTAGCCATAACGCTTAGGCTGCAGCCCGTTGTGTCTCACAATCTTTAATGTATTTATTTCAGCAATGCTTCAGTAAATTATGGAAAACCTGAGAGCAATGAAAGATTAAGCACAAAATCCACAAAAGCACCTTCAGCACTTAGGAAGGGACAGAAATTGAGAGGTAGAGAAGTCAAAAATGCAAGAATCATAGAGTAAGTGAGGGAGCAAATAAAACAGAACATGACTTCATTAATTGCAAGAAAATAATAAATATATACACTTGGAAATATCTTTTATGCAACTACTATCACAGCCTTTTCAAATACTGATCATGTTTTTGGAGCCGTGGCACACTGCAAACCCACTTTTACTAAGCATGAACAGGAAAACTTTTTTCCACCTTCCCAGAATGTAATTTGTATAGAAGTTAAAGGGTAGCTTTGAGTGCTTAAAGAAATGCAAAGATGAGTTTCTAAAGACATCACGTTCTTTTTAAGTTTTATATTAATTACTATGTGATCATAGCTCTCAGTCAAATATCTATTAGCTTTTCACTAATAGATGTCAATAAGATATTCAGTGCCCTGAAAGCTTATATGTACAAAGCAAACAGAAAATCAACATCTTTCCATTCTTTTTGACGGTAAGAAATGAAAGCTGGTGATATATTCCATCAGATATTTTAATATACTGATTTTTAAAAGCATAGTTCCTGTCTTTCAGAAGTGTTTTTCTGTATTTTTTGTGAGTGAGGTTATTAATAAAGCTGCTGATGTTGATGAAGCAGAAGGCAGTTGCACCTAAGACATTCCAAGAGAAAGTTTCCTGTTTTCAGTCATTTCTAAAAGTCACCAGAGCAGATTTGACTTGTTTCCCACCCCTTCAACTTTCCATTTGAGAAATTAAGTCCATTTATATTATGTCTTGCCGGGTAGATAGAAGATACGGGTGGTCCTTCTATCAATCAAAATTGTAATTACCTTTCCCAATTGTCTCCGATATTTTATTCAAAAAGTATTACGACTCCTAGGCATTACATTAATACAGAGATGGTTGGTTTGTTGCTAATAATAGTATTAGTGGCATTTTTGATAAAGTCTATGCAATCCTACTTGGCCAGTTCTTCCCTTCTTTATTCTCTGACTTCTTAGAGTTTTTTAAAAATTATTTTAGGCGTAGTGCTGTGGACTAATGCTGATGCTAACATAGGCTATGTGAAACTCACAATAAATTGTCAACCATTCTTTAAGAATCCACAGCACACGTGTTACCCTGACTTCTTTGCAGAAGATTTAAGGTACAATCATATAATGCAGAACTAATTCTTTATTAACAGAGCTCTCTGACTGCACTAATAATGATAAACGTGAGCAAAAAGAACTTAAGAAGAACCACTTGATATGATAAAGGACAGTTCTTTTACTATTATGATGTATAATTTCCTGTCTTCCCCTGTAAAAAGAAGAAATTTAGAGCCATTTCCTGCATGTACCTTTTTAATTTTATTTTGACAATCCTCAGCTTTTTCACTTCAGCAGTACCTTTGTCACTGGAACTGAGCATTTGAAACTTCTTTCTAATTTGATAAAATATACATACGGCATTAGCATGCTAGAGGTAAAAGGTACCAACATCAAAGTCTGCACATCTCACATTAGAATGATTTTAAATGGGCATTATATATTTATTTAGCAGCGAAAGAAGGAAGTCTTTTAGAAGCAGTTTAAAGGATCTTAATTTTACTAGATGTTTCAGTGAATCTTTTTAATTAATCTTCTTACCAGTGACTTCACTACCATAAAGCAATATAAAAACAGCTGTCATTTATTTAGCAATTTGGATGCAGTTACAAAACAGGTGCATTGTTGCACTGCAACCCTTAAGGAGTTAAAGGATGTACATGCATATGATATCTTTAAACTTTCAACTTAGAATTATTGATAGATGTAAAGCTACTCACTCAAAATCATCTAACCTTCTTAACTGGTTAAAAGAGTATAATCCTCTCAGTTATTAGGAGACCTTTGAAGTGCAACAGTGAAACTCACCCCTTCTGCCTGTTTTGAAAATTCTCATTGACTGTAGACTAAATCCCAGGGAAGTTTCGGCTGCAGCACTTTGTCTGCAGAGTGAGCTGTGGATTACTTAGCTGAACTTTGCTCCAGTCAAGACTTTGTAGTGCTTATAAATCTTGAATCCATCTAAGTTCACCTTAAATTAGCCTTGCAAAAACAATCTCTAAACTTCAGCTGTCTCCTTGGTGGCTTCTGGCTAGGTGCCGTGCAGAAGCTAAGGTGCTGATTAATTGTCTTCATTTCTTAAAAAAACCTCATATTTTATTAAAAATAAAATATCATGGAGTACACATTTTTGCTTTTCACTTCATAAAACAGCAGTGTCTGCTGGTTCTGTGCAGAACATTCGCAGATACATCGCGTTTTAGAAACTAAATGGAAGAGGAACTTGAAAGCTTTATAAGTCCTGAAAGCCTTATTGCACAATAATGCCACTGCTGCATGAACAGGTTGGGACAGGGCCAAAGAAGCATGCCAAGATACAACAGATTTTTCAATTTTCCAGCAAATAGAAACAAATTCTGGTTTCTGAAGGTGTGCTTGACAAACACTTCACAATGTGTTTCTGATTTGTCATAAGAATGTTTTTACTGCTGGTGCCCTGTACTTTTGAGACGTTTATTTCCTAAAAGAAAGATTCCTTTCTATAAACCTCAACTGTCTGTTTTTCAAAGCAATTTAAAATCAAACACACAAATAAAATTTGTAACATATGGAAACCTTCATATAGAAACTTACGTATTCCAAGTTAAAATTGTTTTATAAACTGTAATGCTTTGCAGATGAAAACACCAAGAAGATGACTGTTTTTAGCAGTAATGCTTTCTGACAGCATTAAACCTTGTTTTAGTAATTGACATCAAAATGTTTGGTGGTTTTAAAATGGGCCATTAATAAAAATGGCATGTTTTAAGTTTTAAAAATTTTACTTAATACTGTGAAGTTGTATAGAATTACAGATTTGATATAGTATTTTTTTAAAGAAAATAATCTTTTACGTCTCAGTGTTAAAAACAGTGCAGATTCGTCTTTAAAGTATTACGTTTGCTCTTTGCTGTAATAAGTAACCTACAGTATGAAGTTCGAGTTTGGCTTTTTTTATATCTATATCACATATATTTTCTTCTTTTTCAAGTCATTGCTTATCTTCTCCACTGGCTGATTTTTCTCATCAGCTTTTACCTTCTTTGTTTCATACAGAGTCAAACCTGAAGAGTATTGTACATATAGTAGAGAAAATTTATTATTTAAACATCAGCAGACTATTAGCTTGCACTGCGAATACTTTTAAGATGGGTATGTTGACAGCTCTAAAGTATTTTTTGGAGTAGTAAACATTAATTTAGAGGAATGTTGCCATCTTAAAAAAACTGTTCTTAAAAAGTGGATCTTTTTCTGTTTATAGAGGATGTAGAGGATTTAATTCCCTCTCTTTAAAAATAGAAACTTTTTCTGTTGGAAATTTTGTTTCCTAAGTTTTTGTTTCCTGAGTTTTGAGGCAGGTTTTGATGTCACATTTCATATAGACAAGATCTGAAACAATTGATGTTTTGATATGCTAGTGCCAAATCAACAGTGGGCAGTAGCATTTTTCAGTAAAGTCCTGTTTACAAAGGAAGTGAATGCTTACTTTTAAGCACGTGTTTAAATCTCATTGACTCTTGCTCTGAAAGTCCTGTATATGTTTTCAAAATCTCCATTGCAATGAATCATAAATAAATTTGCATCTTCCTACAGGCTGTCTGTATGGACAATTTTTCTCTTTTAGAAGCCAAAGGAAATAGTGTAAATGAAGTGATGACACAATGAGCTTATTTACATGGAAAATAGAAGCTGATTAAACCCCCGTGCTGAAACCTTACAATGGGGAGAGTACATTCTCCATGTGACAGCTACCTTAAGAACCAACCATCTCAAAGAATGAATAGACAGTAAAGAACAGCAACAGCAAACCCCCAATATAAGCCAAATAGAGAGCACCAACTGTCTCTTTTTTGGAGGAATTCCAAAGACAATTTTTTATTGCTGCTAGAGCAATGGTATTGCTCAGTCACTGACCATGAGGAAAAACAGAAGCAGAAATGCAGGAAGCAAACACAGGTGCCAAGTGACTGATCTGCCTCAGGAGGTAAACAGGCAAAAGGAAAGTTTTGAAAGGAAATCATTTAGAGCAGAGGTGTGATCAGAGAGCCACAGAGGCTGTCATTACACATGCAGTGGCAGGGCTGCTTAACCCTGCTTAGACTTGGTTCCCACTGTCCACCACTTGTTCACTCCCTCCTCTCCTTCCTTGTGCTGGCATCACTGTTTGTACAGCTGCATGGTGAACAGAGAGGCAGGAACCTGGATCCAATGAAAAATGACCCACCAAAAATGGATCAGTTCCCTTTCTGATTTATTTGAGAGCCCCATAACAGGTTGTGCTCGTATAACAGAGGTTATGACATGGGAATGAGACTGTACAGCTGGGGAGGGGAGAAGCTGTTGAAGGAGGCCCTGTCAGAAACGCAGGGGCATCACGTCCCGGGGTTCAGATGGGTGTGCATGGCAGTATCTCTAGCACACTTCTCTTTCCCTGATAGTATGTCTTTGCTACTGGGAGTCTTATTCTTCCTGAGATTAAGACACGTAAATCAGCATTCAGTGCCTACAGCATGAAAGTTAGGTTTCCATGTTGCCATCATAATCAACAGAGATGTAGGACTTCTTTCAGCTGCATAAATTTATGCCTGTAGTGTCATCTGAAAATGCCTAATGTAACACGCCTGGCCTCCACCAGCTAGCTCCAGAAGAGTGTAGATCCACTATGCCACATATACCAGCTTTCTCTAGATGTCTCAGACACCCAAAGGATCCTCAAATGACACTAGACATCTCTGTTTATGCAGCTGAATAAAGCTCCCAGGGTTGAACCAAGATACCTAAAGAGAGATATTTAACAAGGATATCTACAAGTGTATGCTCCCATGAACAAATAGCACCATTTCACTGGCTAAATATAGGGATCAGCTGCTTTTTTGAGGTATCTCAAGATGTTCTTATTAGGCTGGCAAATTCTCTAGGACCTAGGGAATACCTGTGCCATTTTGCACAGTAGGGATCAGACAGAAAGTCCTAGGACATCTCAGATGGAATAGTTGGGCTCCATTCTTTGCCTCTAGGGGTTGGGGGGTAGAGGGGGAGGGCCTTGTTTTAGCTTGGTTTTGGGGTATTTTTTGATAGTAGGTTGGAATCAGTTTGCATTTATTCTTCCCTGAAATACTGTCAGCTCTTACCACCATCTCCTTACTTATTTATGGTTACTGCAGATGATCAAGCATACAACAGGCATTGCCTTATGGGATTTCTTTGGTTTTCTTTGGCTTTCTTTGGCTTTCTTTTTGGTTCCAACAGCGCATGAGTTTTAATAGCCATCCTCAGTGTTCCATGTGTTTCAGTGGAAGAACCTTGAAAAATTCCGCTTACACTTGATGAATCTTAAGACATGAGAAAGAAAATGGGTATAATCTGTTTCACCAAGTTTCTTACCATTAAATTAAGGTGATTGTCATTTCTGTATAATATCTGAAAGATTATATAGAATAAAGATTACAGAAAAAAGCAGAATATCTTGAGGAGCTGATTTGTCTGTTAGCAAAACCAAACCAAAACAAAAAAGGGTACTTTTTTCATCTGTATGGCTATGTTTCCTTCCCATTACCTTTAAGAAATAACTACGTAAACCCATGGATTATGATCTCCTTGTAATGAGACCTCCACTATCAAAAATAATGGAAAAAAATATAACCACATCATGAACCACTGACATACCTTTCTCAGGACCCACAGGATGGACTATAAGAAAGGCAGCTGTCCTGATCCTTTTGAAAATACATGGGAACACTTCCTACAGGTATCTGATTTAGGTGTCTCAAACATGTTCAACTAGTGACTATAAAGGGAACCAGCTTTTTCGATCACTGGGTAATGCCTATTTTGACTCTTTATTTTTTTGTTTTCCTGAATTTATAAACCACAATCATCTCAAATCCTAAACTGAATATCCATAGTATACAACCTAAGCTTTGGTCTCAGTACACTGAGATTCCATCCCACCTAGTTTTCACTCCTCACCCCTTCCAATTAACCTGACTATGGGATTTACTGAATGATCCAAATTTCACTTTTTTATCTTAAGAAACTATTCTGCCACCACCACCAGTGCACCCAGAGGTAACAACAGACAGCAGAAACAGGAAAATGGATATAATGTACGATGAAGAATATCAAGGCAAAAGAAGATGTTTTCTGCTGCAATTCAGGCTGTTTTTTATGAGGGTTTTCTGAAATAGTTCGTTCAAAGATCAGCATGGACAAGGCTACTGCAGCTTTCAGTTACTTGTAGGATGTTCAGAGGCACATTGTCTCTTTTCAATCTTTAGTAACAAAATTCAAGTGACTTAAAACTGATTAGTTTAATTCTGCATTTAAATATAATTGTAATTTTATTTTATTTGTTTTTATCTTTTCTAAAGCACTCTAAGAGGTCTCAAAGAAAGGTGTTACACAATTGTAAGTGCTGGAGTGATTGACAGAGTATTTTACAACTGGCACTTATTATGCCTTTTATTAAGAATAAAGTGGCTTTTAGACTAAAAACAATAGGGTGAAAAGGGGTCTTTTATGCACTCATTATAAGTAGAAAATTGGAAGGAAAAAGTTGTAATAAAAACTAAATGATTTTGGCACAAAGCATGTTTCTTCCATTATATGTTAAGTGGTATATACGTTGAAACCACTGGACATACAATACTCCTCTAGATATGGAAGAAAAAATGGAAATATAGATTAAAATTGCCATGGTAATACATGTAATAACCATCTTTTCATATTTTTGTTATGAGTAGAAAGAAGTCTTTATGCAACAAAAAGGAATAACATTGTTAGATTTTACCTTTGAATTTAAATTCAGGGAAAGTGACAGAGGGCTTGAAGCAGCATGTCTATTACATGTCCTGTTCTAAGATGACAGGTGATTGTTCCCCAGGTTTTTGTAAGGTTTTCTCTTCTGTTTTATTCAGAGCAATCCTCTTTTCCCTAAAATTCAGTGTATACTAAATGCCTATGCGCCTTCAGACATTTTTGTAAATGGGATGCAGATTCACAGAGGCAATTTCAACATTTCAGAGCATCACCCAAGACAGCAGGCCCCAGAAACTCCTGGATGAAACCTGCACTGGGTGGGGGGGGGTGGTGCTTTATTTCTGAATCACACTATATATTAATTGTAGCAACTGAATTTTTTAAGCTCCTGAGCGCAGTAATAAAGTCACAATTCTTAGCTTGCAACAGGCTTATTTACAGTCCTCCATTTTCACTGGGGCTTTGTGGCTCTGCATCGGGTGCAGAATATCTGTTTAGCTCTTCATAAAGCCACTGCTCCTGCAACAGTGGAGGGTACTGCAATCTCCAAGTCAGAGTCCTATGGTCCATGAGTCTGGAGCAATTTGACCAATTCAAGCATTATAAGGCTCTTTCAAATTAAAAGAGCCAAGCATGGTGAGCACATTGGCCCTTCTCCTAAGTCATTATGCTGAGGTATGCAGTTCTCACTGGAAACAATGGGCATCTCAGCGTTTTATGTGTGTGAAGTGAGTATACATATCAAGCAAATGTGAAAAAGGAGCTTTGGTGCCTGATCGAGAGAGTGTGAGCATAAGACAGCTTAAAATAATTTTCCATTTTATCTTGGAAAAGTTAGTTGTCATGCCAAAGAAGCATATTAAGCAGATAGACCTCAAACAGGTCTGACACCAAACTTGTTCAGACCCAGAGGGCTAAATTTGCTAACGATTCCTTGGTGGCGTGCTGTGTTGACAGCACAGCATTATGTAGAGCTCCTCATGGTGGGTCTGGACTCGGCTTTCTCAGCAGCTGATTGGTGGGAGTAATGAGGGAAAGGCTACTAATATATTAAGCATAACCAACGGTGGAGACCTGAGAACAGTGCCCTGCATGATTTACTCTACTTGACCTTGACAAACTGTTGAATGTGTCCAAGGACTCTATTTTTAGTGAAATAAGGATGATGATTATGCCTTCTCTTACACTACGTCTATTTTTTCTTTTTAGAGCACAACCTTATAAGAGAATTGTGACACATATACACAATGATCAAGGAAAAAGACCCACATTACTGTAATATAGAAAGCATATCATGTAAATAAGAAATTTTTTTTCAAATCAAAATTCGGTTCTTGTCACCCATTAAGTAAGTTTAATACAATAATACAAATTTTCTGAAATGTCCAAATGTACTTAAAAAGGACCAATTTCTCTTGCACAGTCACATTGGAATCGGGACTGACAAGCTGCCTTTCTGAAAAAATATGTATTCTTACATACATAAAAATCCATATCGTGCTACAGAGATAGACGTCATGGGAGCATATGACATCACATAGTAGATAGTTATTGCGTAGTGCTAACCTGACCTAGAAGAAGAGTTAGGAGAAAAGAATAACCCAAGTGAATGTTCAGAAGCCTGTGGTGGTTATGATACTTTAATTAAAAGCTTTGGACAATATTTCCAAAAGCAGTTAAATAAAAAGAAGTTTAAGTGCAGTTTTTATAATTTTGGAAATTCCTGTATGGTCTACTGAAATATCTAGACACTCACATACCTTTAAAAACATGGCCTCTCAAAATTCATGGGATCACAGCATCATTTAGGTGGGAAAAGACCTTTAAGATTATTGAGTCAAACAATTAACTTAGCACTAAGCACCACATCTACATGTCTTTTAAATACCTCCAGGGACATGACTCCACCACTTCCCTGGACAGCCTGTTCCAATGCTTGACAACCCTCTCAGTGAAGAAATTTTTCCCAATATCCAATCTAAAACTCCCCTGGCACAGCTTTAGGCTGCTTCCTCTTGTCCTATTGCTTGTTACTTGGGAGAAGAGACTGACCCCCACCTCACTACAACCTCCTTGCAGGTAGAGAGTGTAGAGGGGGAGGTGTCCCCTGATCCTCCTTTTCTCCAGGCTAAACAACACCAGGTACCTCAGTCACTCCTCATAGAACTTGTGCTCTAGATCCCTCAACAGCTTCATTCCCCTTCTTTAGACACACTCCATCCCTCAATGTCCTTCTTATAGTGAGGGGCCGAAAACTGAGCACAGTATTCAAGGTTATGTTGTGTCTTAACATGAATGACATCTTACCACACCATTAACTCTACTTTTTCATGCCAGCAGAAAAGCACAGCAAATGCAAAAGCGAGTGTTTGTTAAGTGAAGAAACAAAGTATTTCTAATATTTAACATGGATCTTGTGAAATATCTCCTCCAAGAACATTGGAATGACCTGAAAGGGGAAAAATTACAGTGTGGGGGAAAGAGCGTGGGGGTAATTCACTGTAAACTCTAGGTCTTAAAGCACAGTGAAGGAGGCTTTTTCCAAAAATTTATTTTAAATATTTTGAAGTTTTAAAAAATATTTTTAATTGGGAGCATAAGAAGAACTACATTAAATCTCAAGGAAGGACGAACAAAGGGAAACGAGAAAGAATGAGCCAGAAAGAAGAGAAAGTGAGAAAAAGAAGGAGGAAAGTGGGGAAGAAAGGAAGATGGAAGGAATAAAGGAGTGAGAAGAAAGAGAGATAAAGACAGGCAGGAAGAAAGAAAAAGGAAGAATCAACAGAAGTTAAAAAGTCAAGCCAATCCATCTATCTATCTATCCGAGTGTCAGGAATCCTAATTCTTAGGAAAAAGGAATGTATAAATAAAGGAATATATAAATAAAAGGAATATATAAAAAAGCATATACAAGACCTTTCAGCCTGAAAGGTATTATTTATATCTTCTCTCTTCCAGGAACTTCAATTACTTGAATTTTAACACTCTAAGATTTTTCTTTACTGTATGAATCTGAGATGTTTTTCATCCTCTGACAACGGATCAACAGGCACAGTATATTCATTCAAAAGAATAACAAAATGGCCCTCATGATCAAATTTTTCATTGGAATACTCCACTTTGTTGGAGAACTTGCATAGGGAAGAAATGACTCTAAAAATAAACAGCATAGAAAACAAATTATTTTCCACAAGAATTTGTCCTTCTTATTCTTCATGTGAACAACTTCATTGTTCTAGAGTAACTTTAGTAACACAAATTTCCCTCCTTTGAATAAGATGTCATGTCTTAGGAGCACACACAAGATAGTCTGTATTTCAAAGGCTGTGAATAGCCCAGTAATATTTGCTGTATTAGTCTCTTCTATCAGTATATTGCGTTTATTTCCTAGGTGTTGGCAGACTAAGAGGTTGACACTGTCATTGGCTGAGTTTTCATATCACTTCTCACCACCATTTCAGTTACTTTCAACAATGTTTCATTATTTACTTCTAGGCAAATCAGAGAATGAGAAATATGCTGAAGTGATAAAGGGCATTCCCTTGATGCAATACGCCATAATAAATAAAAATAATTAATAGCAATTATATAATTTTTATTTTTAAAAAATCTCTATAAGGCAGTTCAGTTTGTCCTAACGTAATGAAACCATCTAAATTGCAATAAAAATGTTACAAATTCTAATTACTTTCTTAAAATTTGAACAAGTAAAACAAATTGACATTTGATTCTCAAAAGCCTTTGGATAAAGAACCCCATGAGTCAGTTAAGAAACCTGATAACCACAGGGTTAGAAATACAGCCATGCATTAAAAACTGCCTTCAAAAGGGAAGACAAGAGCAGGAATAAATGTCGAGTTCTTAGTGGAATTAATCTATTCGTTAGTGGTACCTCAGAGATCAGAACTGGAACAAACATTGTTCAATACGTCTGTAGAGGAGAAAGTGAATGCTAAGAAAATCTTTTTTACACAGCAAAACTTTGCTTTTTTATACTGGAAGCCCTGTTTCTTCTCCTTTCTCCTCTTCTAAGGCCTTCTTTGGTGGCCAGGGATTACCAGTTACCATCTGTTTTACTTCACAACTGGTTCATTTTTAGTTAGGCCTCTTGGCACAATTCCAATATGCAATGTCAATAAGCAATATTAAGAAGCAGTATTAACTTTGAGTCATTAACAAATGTAACTAACTCAGTACCAATCGGAAAGAACAACTTGCAGTACTTCAGAGGAGTAAGCACTTAGATTCTTGATAAAAACATGACAGCACCAACTAATGGAAAACATAGAGTAGGAAATCATTAAGACACCATACACAAATCAGTGGTAAAATACATATGACTTATAAAATTATTTTAAGTACTGGCAGGTCTAGATTTTTGTGTGAAAATAATGGTAGAGGTATAGACTAAGGACAATGAAAAAAAAAGTCTTAGGTTTGGGAAAGAAAATTTCGCAGAACAGATAATTCCCTCCTAGTCGAACCCTGGGAGCTACTGGGAAAGGACAGTAAAATTTCAGTAACCAGCCAGATAGAGATTTTCCTCAGTCAGAGCAGATGAGACTACATTAAAGTTTGTGTGTTCCAGCCAATGGGGAATAGTGGAACACCATCTTTGGAAACAGTAATAGAAGAGTCCATTCTGTATTCCAGGTGAGTGTGAACAGAACCCAATCACTCTTATTAGCACATGTATCTTAACGGTACGTCTTAACGTGGGACTATGATACCATGAGGTCTTCCAGAAAAGTAAGAAGAAAGGCTTCTAATGGTTAAAGCTTGTCAATGTATCTCAGCGTTGTCATATGTAACAAAAGCTATCCCTAGAACTGGTGATTTATGTCAGCACACAACTGTAGAAAAAAGCCTGCTTATCCAACTTCGGACATTTCAAAATTCAAATACATCAAGTCATAGAAAATATTCACCAATCTTATAACAATTTTCTGCTGTTGAACCTGGTGATGATTTCCACCAGTTTCCTGTCCACAGGATTTCATAGGGAGTGTAGCTCTTTTTGAGATGCTTATGTAATTGCATGGAATTGAAAACCTTCATTGTTTTATTCGTAAGGAAACTTTATGGAAAGAGTCTTTCCATATGTCAATGCTAACCTGAGCATTCAAAACTGGGCTGTGCACTCAGCAAACTTCACTTGCAGATGGACAGCCTGTCTTCTTTTCTGAATGTTGTGCCACTCACTCCAAATTTGTTATCACCACCAGACTCATATGACTTTCTTTTTCTTGAACGATTTTCCACAAAATTGTATTGTGCTAGCAGGAAGTGTCCATCAGTACATCTTTGTGTCCACTTTTGTATGAAAAACAGGATGTTATGAAGTGAGTATAGTACTGACACCAGTCACTGGAGATGTGGTTTGCATTCAGCTATGACCAGTGAGGGTCCTGGAGAGGACCGTATATGTGATGGATGTTTAACAATTAAAAATCTTAAGTTGAACGTGGAGGAGCTGGGAAGAGAAGCAGAGGTGCTCAAGAGGGTAAATGAGTGTAAGAGATTTATCAGTGAAACACAGTTACTTTTTAGATGCAGAAAATGAAAAGCAGCGAGGAGGTCAATGGGAGTGAGCTGAAAACAGACCATGGAGAGGAAGAAGAGGGAAAAGAGATGAGAGATACAAAAAGAGACAGAACTAAAGTGAGTAACAAATGAAAGGAAATGTGCAGCATGAACATTCTGCAGGGCTTGGACTGAACCTTGGCTAACTGTTCAGAACTGTGTTCTGAAATCACATCACAATCAAATCACAGAACAGTCAGTGGACAATAGTGATGGGCATGAGGAAGGGTTCCTTTCTGAAGGGATCAGAAGGCCCAATATGCAGACCAAACCTGCTTGTTAGGGAAATCTTTTGCCTCCCTGGGTCTGGGTTAAAGATGTGTCAAGAAAACTCACCTACCCTCATGCATGAGATTACGAGATTTAAAGTGAAGCAATTCATTTGGGAAATGTTGAGGACTACAGAGGTAATTGTTTTGTAAAACTTTTCACTGTTCTCTAAGGAATTCTTGCATTACATAGCCTCTTATCTCTCTGGGGGGATCACCACAATGCTTCCTTCACAGGACTGTATAAATGAGCCTACAGATACTGGCCCAGATTCTCCTACAGGGAAGAGTACCCATGCCTCTGACTTGAGTAGTTTCTGTACAGATGAATCTAGATAACGGATGGTTTATTTACCATCAAAAATCCTCAGTAGTTTTATACGACAAACCATTCCACATTCCTGGAGATAAGCTGCTTTTCTGTAGAATAAAATCTGTTCCGTTAAAAGGTAGGAATAGAAAAACATAACCCTGAAGCTAATAAAAAATCATCCTATATTTGTGAGTGTCACAGGACACCAGTGCCAATACTACTGCTTGTTCAGGCCATTATCTAAAACAATATTTCAACGAGCCTGTTGAACTACTAAGACAACAGCAGTACACACAGGACTACACTGTTAGGTGGTCAGTGGTGTACTATTTGCACTGAAACATTTTTGAGGCATCTAAGAAGGACAATTAAAGATCAGTTCTCTTTATCTCCAATAAATATGAAATCAATAAAGAGCTTACAAATGCATAAAATATTTGAGTACAGTCCTCTAAGGCCATCCAGCCTCTTCAGTGTTCTAAAGAAATGTGGATCAATGAAGGGCTTTGAAAAATAAGTATTTTATTCTATATATTAGAAAATGGTGATTAGCAGAGTCGTTCTAAAAAAGCTTTAAACAATTTTAACTTAGAAAAAAATTGTGTATGAGCATTTTAAAATGCACCTCCTACTTTTTGGGCAGCATTGTAGCATGTATAGTTAGTTAAAGAAGGATTCTTACTTTTATATTCAACAAATAAGGAACATGTAAGTGTGCCACTGTGCTGTCTAAAAGATTCAGCCTCTGTCACAGGTGGCATGTACTCAGCACTGTAAAATAAGGATAGCTGCAAGCAAGTCTAAATCTCAGAGATAAAGAAAGAAAAAAATGTGCTTACTGGGAAAAGTATTGCTCTTGCTTACTAAGAGAAAGGAGTTTGAGTCATTGCAGTGACTAAAGATAGGTTTGACAACAACTATTTGTCTCTGTACCTAAGGCGAAATGCACTGAACCACGGGGATGGGGTACAGAGAGTGCCAAGCTCTGAAAATGGGAAAATGAACATGGTAGCATCCGGTTCCTCCATGTTGAACCCAGGACATGTACTTTTTCTGTGGTTTTGGAGTTTGGGTGCTCTTTTTCTTCTTTTTTTGTTTGATCACCTAGTACTACATTTGGGAGTCTGTAGAAGGGTTGGGAAGGGCATATTGGCTCTTAGTGTCATACGCAATTGGGTCATAACTCTTTTTGTTCTTGTATTTGGCCTTTCCTTTTCCTTGTCATATCATCTTTTTAGCAGTAAATTGTTTCTTCCCATTCATTTTACCTATTATATGTAGGAAATATTTTTTAATCATTTTTTATTCCATTATATAGCGGAATTTAAAAATATAGAAAATTGAATTGGAATTTGAATAGTGATGCTAGAGGAATTTCCATCTAAATCAAGAGAATCAGAATTATTCTTATTTAAGACTAATTTTTACTTTTCAGATCCTTACCTTGAGTAATTTATATAGTGCTGGCCACTATATCTTTGTAAAGGTTTAATTGCTCTTCAGGGGAACAGTGTAGAGCAATTATACAAATGATACCAGATATCAATGATTTAAGTTATGAGGAAAGACTGAGGGAGTTGGGCATATTCTCAGTGGAAAAGAAAAGACTTCATGTAACCCAACTGAAGTTTTAAAAATTATAAAGAGGACTCATGAAATTGATCCAAGCAAGCTCTTTACACTTGCAAGACCACAGAAGATAGAAGACATGATCTAAAAATTAGAAAGTTGGGAAGAAGAAAAGAAAAGCTAAGGCAAAACTATTTTACACAAAAGGATTAGAAGTGTATGGAATAAATTACTATAAAGGACCCCTGAAGCAAGAAGCATCATTGAATTCAAGAGGGAATGAGATGAATTTCTAAATAAAAAGACGAGATAGAGGGGTAGCAGAGAAAATAGTTAAATGGAAATAAGTGAGACAGTAAGGAACAAGCATGAAGAGCATGAGAGCTTTTTCTTCTTGTTTCTTTGGTTCTTCTTGCTGGTACTGCTCTTTGGATATTGATTTACCATTACCTAATATAATGCAGCAGCCTCATAGCACAGGTCTGTCAGTCTTTTTTTTTTTTTTTCCCAGAGATGATTAACAACATTCGTAATAGAAAGTTTATGTAATTAAGGGGTTTCTAGATTTTGCCCTATGGTCATCTTTGATCAAATCTTAAAAATGAACCAGTTACTGATCCTAGACTGGTTAGTCATAACAGACAACTATATATCAAGGAAAACCCCGGCAGAGATATGGTGGTACAAAGTGATAGGATCTTTTGCCTCCCACAACTTCGGCTACTGTTGGCAAGCACAATTAGTTGGAATACCCAGCGCCCTGCTCCTGGGATATCTGGCTGCTTAGGGGCTGGAGTTTTCAGAGGTGGCATTCACTAATAGACACAGAGGAAGTAGATACATGAAGATTTTCTATAGTGAGAAAGCAAATTTGTCAAGTTCCAGCTTCCAACCACAGCTACTCATTCCAGTTATTCCCCCCAGCATAATTCACTGTATTCCCGAGAAGCAGCACCAAAAATCTGAGGTGATTTTACAGATTCCAACTATATAACTGTATATGTTGTTTTAATTTTCCTGTGACTGTGCAAACCGATAGGAACAGCAAAGGCTCTGAAGCTGTGCCTACTCAGGAAGACAAGATTCAATTGATTTGCTTTCAGACAGGTGTATTCAGAATGACAGCTATAATTACACAGGAATGAATTGCTGAAAAGCACACACGCACCTGAGAAAGCTTCTTGGCTTTCATTGTTGACTGCTACCTATGTCCATTTTTGAAAACCTAATTACTTCTCAACAATATAGTGTGCCCAAGCAGCCAAGAAAGCCAATGGTATCCTGGCATGTATTAAGAACGGTGTGGCCAGCAGGAGTAGGGCAGTGATTGTCCCCCTGTATTTAGCACTGGTGAGACCGCACCTTGAATATTGTGTTCAGTTTTGGGCCCCTCATTTCAGGAAGGATGTTGAGGTGCTGGAGCGGGTTCAGAGAAGGGCAACAAAGTTGGTTAAGGGTCTGGAGAACTTGTCCTATGAGGAGAGGCTGAAGGAGCTGGGACTGTTCAGTCTGGAGAAGAGGAGGCTCAGGGGCGACCTTATTGCTCTTTATAATTATCTTAAGGGAAGTTGTAGGGAGGTGGGGGTCAATCTCTTCTCCTATGTCGAAAATGACAGGACGAGGGGGAATGGCCTTAAGTTGCGCCAGGGGAGGTTCAGGTTGGATATTAGGAAAAAATTCTTTACAGTGAGGGTTATTAAGCATTGGAACGGGTTGCCTAGGGAGGTGGCGGAGTCCCCATCCCTGGAAGTGTTTAAAAATCGTGTGGATCTGGTGTTGAGGGACATGGTGTAGGGACCCTGGCAGTGTAAGGGTAACGGTTGGACTCGATGATCTTTGAGGTCTTTTCCGGCCGGATGATGATTCTGTGATTCTGTAATATAAAATATTCAAAACCCAGTTATTGCTCAGTTGCTCTATTCTCTTCTAGTCCTCCCCACCTGTTGTAGTTTTTATATATCAGGCACATGATCATGTTGACAAACAACATATGAACAATAACACATTGAAACCCTAGTCCTTGCCTAATTAATAGCCTTATAGTCAGAAATGCACCAAAAATAGCAAAAAGCTTGATATATATGGTAAATAGGAATAATCCCCCCTGTTTTGTTGTCTTGGGAAGTGGGGACATTTGAAAGGATTATGTGATTTCTTTCAACTTAGAGCTTGATGTTTTTGTCTTGAAGAAAATGTACTATTTTTTTACCTCCACATTTTAAACATTAATTTCCAAGGTATCAACGGCTAATTATTCAGCAGTGACTTTAATGTTTCATATAGGGAATAAGTAGCCTTGGGGAGAACAGAGCATGCTTTTAAAGTAAGTCTAGCTACAGTAAAGGAATATTACTAGAAGACATCCACTGCATATAGTCACTGCTGTTTTTTTCTCCATTCAAAGACAGAAGCAGAGTGGTAAAATTTAATCTCATTAAAAAGAAAAAAAGAACAACCAATTCTAGATGTTGCCTAGTAGCCTTATGTCCATAGTTGGTGCTCTGAAAGATGAGATCTGGAGTACAGAAGGATTTACTGTCATCAGCTGGATAGAGTGGAACAGGAAATTAATTTGCCCTTTTCTACCTATTGCACGCTGCAGGGGGTTTCTGTGACCCCACCTTCTCTGGTCTTCAATGAAATCTTGGTCCATGAGATGGACAACTGGAAGTAACACAGTTTAGCCTCCTCAGGTAAGGACCTCAAAGCTCATCAGTCATACTTGCAATATGAGAGCTCCTCAGCCTTATCTGCTGTAGGTTCTCCAGGCCCAGGAGTACCAGAGTGGACTGCAAGTAAAGAAGAAAATTTGAATGATAAGTTAAAGGAAAATTAACACTTCCATGTGGTTACATCTTTGGTGACATTCTCTGGGAACTCCTTTTCAGAACCGTTATCCATCCAAGTGGTGTTAGGCACATGTGCCTGTTGCAAAACTCTTAAATGAGAAGTAACACACACTTAAACTCTAAAAACAATCCTATCTGATGGTTTCCATATGAGAAGAGGTATGTCAAGTAAGAGAGACAGCAATCCTTCACTATAGCAACTGGCATAATTCTTTACAATACTTGTGATGGACAGCTCATGTCCTGTCTTCTCCATGGCTCAGTCAGAAAGAGACAACAGCATGGACCAGGCCTGGCTGCAGGTCCTTGAGTCAGTTGGTGCCCCCTGACTCCTCTTCCATTATGTAGATTCTGGATCTCCACTGGGGTCACCAAACGAAATAGCTATAAGACATGATGACTATTTGGGCAGTATTTTCCTCAGTTCAAAGTACATGAAATAATGTGAGTGTTCATCTGCTGCCTGGCTGACTTGTGGGATTTTAGCCCCAAACTGATGATTTCTTTTCATACTTTAATGTGTAGGATTAGAACGTGTGTTAGTTTGGAAAGTACAGAGAGTGTTTGGATTGTCTTGGAGGACTGTGCCATGGAGAAGAAGCTATACATGTAGTAAACTTGTTTGTACTCTCCTTTGTGAGTGGTTTCTGACCTGTGCTCTTCCTCATGCAGTGTCTGGAGATATCTGGGAAAGTGCTAGATGGTAAAGGCCAAAAGTGTGCATGAGACTCTGCTAAATGTCAATGCTATGAGTAATGGCAGGCCATGACGTAAGCCTGTGACCTGCGTCCAATGCAGCAGTTACTACCATAAACCCAAGCTTACTTATCTCTTTTCCTGGAATATTTCCATGTATTCTACTTTGATATATGGTTTCAGATTACCTCAGGATTCAGCATTGACTGACCACAAATTTGATTGAGGTGTTTTGTTTAACTACCCGAAAAAAGGAAGAAAGCATTGTAAGTTTTACTAATCAAATATATTGGTGTTTTATAGTAAACATGTTACTTACCTTTAGTTTACTAGTATAGAAACAAACTCTGCATTTGGGATGGGACTTCCAACAGAGGCAAAACCTTTGTTCAGTGCTCTGGTCGTTCTGAGCAGAAATATGTCCAGACTTGGCCAGGAATTTTCAGGTCAGGTCTGGAGCCTGCTTTTATTTTTTTTTCTACTTCTAGATTTTATGTCATGCTGATCATAGAATCACAGAATCATTCTGGTTGAAAAAGAACT
>NW_010397227.1:0-628 GCF_000710305.1 Buceros rhinoceros silvestris
TGGGATGGAAAACCCGCTTTGATCCTAGTGGCCCAAGTACATGAGTTGAGAGAGAAAATAATCACAAAAGGGAATTCCCGAAGAAAAAATTCTTCCCCAGTTTCCAGTGGGAAATTCCCTAGACAGAGTAGGAGCACTGTCTTACTTCTGATCCTTTTGAAGGGACTTCTAAGTCTTTTTTTACAAGAAGTGAGTGACTGGGCTCCAGCCAATAATCACAAAAGGGAATTCCCGAAGAAAAAATTCTTCCCCAGTTTCCAGTGGGAAATTCCCTAGACAGAGTAGGAGCACTGTCTTACTTCTGATCCTTTTGAAGGGACTTCTAAGTCTTTTTTTACAAGAAGTGAGTGACTGGCCTCCAGCCAGGTGGAGGAAAGGAAAAATTTGGTTTACTGGACTGTGTGGGTTGATGGCCTGGCACATCAGACCCACAGAAGTGTAAGGCCCTAGTTGATAGGGTGACTCCCCTGGGTCAGGGGGATCCCAACAGCTCACTGCATTGGAAGCTGAGGTGTGCCTCACTGGGAATGAGTGGCATAAACAGCCCGTTGTGACTGGCTCAGAGGCTCCATGCATTCTTGGTATAGACAACCTCAGAAAAGGGTATTTCAAGGACCCAAAAGGGTAC
>NW_010397228.1:0-1922 GCF_000710305.1 Buceros rhinoceros silvestris
TGTAGGATCGGCTGGCTTTTATTGGCGGCTGGAGCCGTACGGCGGGGTGCGGGAAAACAATACATAATCATGGAAAGCAGCTTGTGGGGTGTGTCTCCTATTTTCATTCAAATTAACTTCTGTAGCAAGTTTTTTTTATTGGCCCGTGCAATTAAAAGTGCAGTTTGACTAGCAGCGGTTATCTCGTATCAGACAAACTGTCCCCAGCCACTCCCCTCCTCCCTCTGCCATTTTAATCCACGAGAATTTGCACAGGGGGAGGGGGAAAGAGCTGCTGAGCGAGAGCTGCGGTCTCTAGTACCGCATTTACTGGTCCTTTTCTATATTGTGCTTAAGCTTATCAAAATTATTTCACTTCTAGGTAGTAGTTTGGAAAGGATCCTCCTTAATTTTCATGCACTATTTGCTCCATTAAAATTAGAATGAGAAATACCGTTCCGAGATGCTGGTAGTTTCTTTCAGCAAACCGACCGCTTTACAGTATTTACTTTCCCCTCTACAGTCAGTATGTGATTTGTGTGTATGTGCTGACAGATGCATCATCAGCTCGCTTCATGTACACATGTATGTACCTGTGAATAGTTATTTACCACAGTTACTTATTTACAGCACAAAAAAAAAGTTTATCTACAGTACATAAAAATAACTTTTTCTGTGTCACAAGACTAAATTTTATGATGGTGACTGTTGATCCCACACTCTTTGAAAGTATCAGTTCTAAATCAGGGGAATAATTAGCGATGCTCTTAAACCCCACCACTGACAGCCACAAATATTTCCCAGTGTGAAGTGTATTAGTTCTGTAGCGCGGAATACATTTTACTGATAGACAGGAATGCAAACACGGCAGAGTGTTCATTATCCTCTGTACTCCACTGCTTCTACTCTAGAAAAGCAAAGGCAGGAAGGGAACACCTGATTTGTCATTTAAAAACAAGCTCAAATGAAATTCAAAAGGTTTTGCTAGCTGCTTTGTTGTCTCAGCCCTGGGAAAAATAAAGTCACCCAAGAATTAGGCTGAAGCACACCTGAGTATTCAGCTTGAACCTGAGACTGTAAATGTCCTTACACCAGCCACGTGCGTACGGCTTTGCAAATCGGAGCCTAATTTCGGTCTTCCTTCACTTCCTCTCTCTCCCTCCCTCCCTCCCTCCCTCCTCCACCCTTATTTTTGTCACAGTTTCATGTGTTCTTAACACACATAGGAAGGCTGCCACTGAATGTTTATCTAGAAAGGCAGAACATTTGAAATAAAAGATGAATTCCAAAATAAAAACGTTGTTGTAAAATTTCCCGCCCTCCCTCCCCCCTCCCTTCATAGCCATTACTGGCTTAGATTTCAATCCTGGGGCAATCATCTAAAATATTTATAACACCATTTCATAGTTTTAAACTGTTGAGAAGTCGACTACGGCTGGCACTTCACAAGCATTTGCCTTCCCTGAAGCTGCAGCCCCAGCCCTGTCTCTCCTAGGAGCAGGGCTGAGCAGCACCGTCCTGTGGGATCCGGCTGCTTCATAGCCATTACTGGCTTAGATTTCAATCCTGGGGCAATCATCTAAAATATTTATAACACCATTTCATAGTTTTAAACTGTTGAGAAGTCGACTACGGCTGGCACTTCACAAGCATTTGCCTTCCCTGAAGCTGCAGCCCCAGCCCTGTCTCTCCTAGGAGCAGGGCTGAGCAGCACCGTCCTGTGGGATCCGGCTGGAGGAGCAGCTTGTCCCTTGTGCCCCCACCTCTGCTTGGCAGCGCGGTGTGGGATGCCACCCGTGCCAAAGCCATCCCCTCGCGCTCCAGCCATCCCATCGGACAGGGGGACACGCTCTGACACTGCTGCCCGCTCACCAGGCTGCTCCTTATCACCAGCAGGAGATGAGGAGATGCCCAGAACAGGAGCGGATTGGTGCCTTCTCCCT